>NC_085876.1:25547480-25584980 GCF_034702125.1 Engraulis encrasicolus | reverse complement strand
CATGGGCCTTTGACTTGAAGAAACGGGCCCCCCCTCCACATGATATTAGGCCCTCTTTTTTATTTCGGGGGCCCATTCCTGGTAGCTTGCAGGGGGGCCTGAAGTACTTGCGATACGCCAGTGGAGGAAGGAACATGGGGAGTGTATAGTCCTGTCCGACTGAGATTTTTACATTACACTTATCTGACACCTTTGTTTTATCCAAAGCGACTTACAGATATTATTTACAGGGTATTGGTTACAGTCCCCGGAGCCCACTGCCTTGTTCAGGGGCACTTCATCCAAGGATGGAGGTGTAGGGGAGAGAGAGAGGTAAGGGTGGGATTCGCACCTTCAACCCTCTGAACTTAAGATCAGCTCCCTAACCATTAGGCCACGGGCAGTGTTGCCAGATTGGGCAGTTTCCCTCCCGGTTGGACTGCTTAGGATGACCATCTGCAAATAAAAAGGGCCAAAATGGCATTTGGGTAGTTGGGTAGCATTTCGTAGATTAATGGCTGTAGAAATATATTTTTTAAAAATGTGGTGCAAATCGGCAGGATTTTGAGCACTTTTTGGGCTGGACACGTCTGGCAACCCTGGCCACGGGTGCCCCATTGGACCACGGCTGTGATAGTGTTGTCTTTGTTGAGGCTCCTGTTCTTGTTACACCTGCACGGTAATCCCATGGCAGATTAACGCCCTCAGTGAGACTTCTGTTTTAAATTTAAAGCTTTTTTTTGAGCTGTAGCTACTGTTCCAAATCCAAAAACCAAAGCCAGGCAGAGGTGGGGTGCAGATTCCTTATTCCCTGAAATACTAGATGGAGATCCATGATTAAGACAGTAGGAAAGAACATAGGCAGTACAATAGGCAGTAGTCCTGTGACTGTGTTGTCTATGTCAGTGATTTTCAAACTATGTGCCGGGGCCCACTGGTGGGCCCTGAAGGTATTCCAAGTGGGCCTTGAAATAATTTTCTACAAATTATTATCATATTTTGGTGTGTGTTGCTATTGATTTATGTGAGTTTTTTTCTTTATTGGGTCAGAGGTGGACCCCGAACATTTGTGACAATTTCGTTTGGGCCCCACGTTGGAAAAGGTTGGGAACCCCTGGTCTATGTCGTACTAGTGCTTACGAAGGTCAGCGTAACAAAGAGATGTTCCTTTTCAGTAGAACAGGACTGCTCTCTATTTTGATGTTAGACATCTATTCTAAAAGCTCAGCTTGGTTGATAGAGCCACGTCACATGCTTCTAGCACAAATCCACTAGAACTGACCATGCCTTTGTAGCCCACTGGTAAGAGAGGTTTTTAGTAAGTGTCTTCCCCCCCAAAAATGAACATCTTTGTGTGACATTCTGCATGGATAACATCATTTATCACAGTCCGTCGGTCCATCGAATTAGCCTCATTATGATCAGCCTCTGCAGATTAGCATCCATCAGGCACAGCCAATTGGCATTCAATGGACCCAATCTCAGACTACTGGGAATATAGCGACTGGAGAGTTGGCACAGCACTGGGATAGGTCGTATACAGTCCTGGACTGGCCATCTGGCATACCGGGAATTTCCAGGTGGGCCCTGCACCCTCGTGGGCCCCTATTTTCAGAAATGTAAAAAAATATATATATATATATATATAGCCAAAAGTGCCCGGACCCTATTTCTCCTCCAGCCCAGCCCTTGTCGTATAGGGTCAGCTGAGTCTCCATCTGTTTAACAGCATGTTACTATACAAACAATCACACTCATGTAGGCTATACTGCTTTTTGCATTCGAATATGTATCCAAATATACAGTTGTAAACAACACTGTAATTCCGTGACTATGGTGGTGGTCATGTGGATTGTGTGTGTGTGTGTGTGTGTGTGTGTGTGTGTGTGTGTGTGTGTGCGTGTGTGTGCGTGTGTGTGCGTGTGTGTGCGCGCGCGCGCGTGCGCGCGGGTGATAGATGGACCAGACAGTGTTGTGGCTACCACACAGCTGTCAGCAGGCAAGGGGTCTGCTACATGTAAATAGTCACAGTGTGCCCTTAGATAAACTTAGATAAACCCTACCGCAACCATCCAACACAGGCCATGATATGTGCAAGGATCAACATATTGATTGATATTAAGCGCTTATTTTTGTGCAATGTAATGTAGTGTGTGTGTGTGTGTGTGTGTGTGTGTGTGTGTGTGTGTGTGTGTGTGTGTGTGTGTGTGTGTGTGTGTGTGTGTGTGTGTGTGTGTGTGTGTGTGTGTGTGCATTCGCTTGCACAATGCGCCCCATTGCATATTAAGCTTCAATGTATGGCTGCATGTGCAACTGAGACAACAATTTGGCTTTCTTTACTGTAACTGGCTCTGGCTGAGAAGAATGCAAATCCAACCACCATGAGGGCTGGGTTTTGGCCTTATAGTGTGGGTTGTGTTCTCTTGTCCATGATGTCTTGTCTATGTTAGACTGAGATAAACCATCAATATTTATGAGACTACTTCCTGCATTAACAATTCATGATATATTGGATATATTTATTTGTGGCGCTGGCGCACCCCGAGCCTGCCCGTTCCCCGTTCAAATGGGCTCGCAATAATGTGGCCATCACGCGCGCACTGAAATGCGCGAGCCACGATTGAATAGAGTAGACTGTTTGTTAAACCTCGGGTATTTCACAAAGGCTGAGCGGATATACGGTTCTCACAGGAGCTGAACAATCACTCCCTTTTAATTAAAATGTTGCCCGCCTAGTATCAGCACGGAATCGACCAAGCAGATAGGCAACTGTTATGGTGGCAACCCCGCCTAATCTACGCACGTCATCTTCTATTCCGCTGAGAGGAAATTATTCGTTTCTATTCTGCTGGTGACAGTTTAGAGAAGGAACGAAAGGAGAGTCTAGCACATCGTTTGCCATGTCTCTTGCGCTCTGGTCAAATTTCACTACAGTTTAACGACCATACTGCCTCTTGCTCTTCAGGCGATGTTTGTCACTGCTGCTGTGCCTCTCTGACTGTTGTTGTTTCGCGTTGTTGATCCCATCACAAAACCCAGCGACCACCTGTGCATCTATTTGTTTTGCCCAGACCTCTGTTGCCACCTGCTGGCGTGTTTGCAACCTACACTCAAATGTAGGCCATTTTATTATTAGGCCTAACACAAATAATGACAAAACACATTATAATATAAAAACGGAGCATCTAAGACGTCGTTTTAACTTGTTAACCAAGTAAAATGGTTGCACGAAATCTCACGGTATAGGCAATTTTAAACTCCCTTCATTTGTCACTCAGATAGTAAAAGTTTATAGGCTACATTTTTTTGTGAAGCATTACATTTAACATTGATCTCTCAAGGTTGTTATAGTAGTCCGGCACATAAACGGCTCACTACTAATTTTAGAATAGAATAAGGGCATGGAAATTGAGAAAAAAAAATGTTAAACATCATATTGCATTTATTTAACCTAAATAAATATTTAATTTACCTCGCTATATGCCTACTGTGCAAGCACAGAGATCTTGAATGACGAATTACCTGAGGGTGGGTGGCTTGTATTAACTGGATGTGACTGTGCAGTATCTAAATATAGACATACAGTAGGGTGCTGTGTCAGAAAAGGACTGCCTAGGAGGAAATATAGGCCAAGTATAAGACAAGAGGTGACTGATTCACGAGGTGAAGGAATGGTCCTGGGAGACTGCTGTTTAAATGGCATGTCCTCATGGATCCTGAGAGCAAGATAATTAACCCTGTACTGGTAACTGTGATTGGCACCTTGATTGGCAATGGATGATGGTGAGGCATTCTGTGCGAAATGCTTCAGGTGTAGGAATGCAGAATACACTATGCATTTTAGGCTTTACACATACTCACAGTTGTTATAGGCCTATAGTCAGTCAGTACTGTCATACAAAGCCAAACAAAATGCAGTAAACTGCAGATTGATTAAAGCCAACTTGAAATTCACTTTTGTCGCTGCTTTATCTTGTGACACCTTTGCTTCTAAGAAAGGCTAGGCCTACAACTTTACTTAAAGGCCTACTCACTTAACTTGTACAACCCAATTTCACTGCCTGTCCTGATGGATAAACATCCTTCTACAGGCAGGGACACCATGGGTTCCTGGGCCCAGAGGCGATTCTAGTGTCAGTGGGGGCCCCAAGCAAAAACCCAAAAGAATGAACATTAGAAACAAATTGGCGCTATTGCAGTTTAGCCTGACGAGTCAGACGTTTCAATACGAATGGAAAAAGTATTAAAGTCTGGCTTCTCGCCAGGCTAATTGCAGTTTAAAGTTGAGCTGTTTTTTCACCATGTTGTGGCTTGGGGGCCCCAAGTGGCTGCCTGCCTAGCCTGGTGACAAGATGCACCTCTGCCTGGGCCAGACAACAAGAAAGAGGAAATTATAGAGGCTTGGCCTTCAGGTCTCCGTTGGGTGCTTGGGGCCGGCAGACACATGCAGTAATCTGCCCTTGCCTACAGTACCCTTCTATCTGTGCAAAGCATCTCCAAATTCAGACAGTTTAACCATTTACACATCAAGAAGTATGGGGAAGTTGTCTTCCTTGGCCATAATTTTCTTTTTCTTTTCTTTTTTTTTCTTTTTGTCTTCATTTATGATAGGAAAGTGGTGACAGGAGGCGAGTGAGGAGAGAGAGACGGGGAAGGGCCAGCAAAGGACCCGGGCCGGGAATCGAACCCAGGTCAGCCGCATGGTAGACGAGTGTCCTACTGTTTGGCCACGGCAGGGCCAGTAATTTTATTTTTCATCGGCCAGGTGTTTAGTCACAGGTTTAAGTTTCATAGCACTCCAATGGCTTATTCACTCGCCTTCACAAAACATTCTGAAATACTAACCGGAGGTCTCATTCCACACTCTGTATACTAATGGTGTCAGCCTTCTCCACTTTCACCCAAGAATATTTTTGTGAGAGCAAAACAGGATGTGATGATGTAACAATGCAAAAAAGAACCGTGAGAAGGTCTGGACTTCTGAAACGGAACTAGAGTAGCTTCAGGTCGAAGCCTGAATAAAAGCAGACGGCAAATAAAGCTTTGGAGGACCAGAAATAAACATAACAACAAAAATGGTCCTTGTTTTGTCAGACGAAAAAGGAACACTGTTCTAATTATACAACTGCTTTCTAAAATTGTCTCTTAGTTACACCCCACTCTCTCACGCACGCACAAACACACACACACACACGCACACACACACACACACACACACACACACACACACACACACACACACACACACACCAGCCAGGTGAGATGAGGTACGTTAAACTAGGCCATGCTGTAGATACATAGCAACGAATGAGTAGCAGTAGACAGAAGGACCCACATCTTCAGTTTCCCTACTCTGCTTTAAAGAGGCCACCTAACCTAACACCTAATTCCCTCGGCATATACTACAGCACAGCACAGTGCCACAACTGTTACTGTCCACTGGTCTGGAGCATTCTAAAATCACTGGACAGCAATGGAGAATGTGCAATGTAACCAGGGGCGGACCTAGCCATTTTTGGGGCCCTAGGCGAAATATAAACATGGGGCCCTCAAAAGCCATTATATCCATCATTTGCATGTGACGTCAAACGTTCTAGTGGACGGCCACTGGACGGCAAGAGGACGACAGAGGGCAGCATTAATGAATGGATTCCTATGGGACTCGCAACGTTTAGTAACTCATAACCTAACTTGGATCACCGATAAACTAAACACCGTAAACACCCATTGTGCTGTTTGTTACAAAAACAGATAGGGTTACAAACCAGGCGTGACTTTTCATTGGATCTCAAAATAAAACGAGAAAGCTGAGGTGAATCGCGGCAACCAACTGGAAAACCATCAAACTAGCCTACTCGAGTAGCCTGGATGAGCACCACGGTAAGTTTCTCATTTGCCATCCTTTATATCATCATTTGTCTCTTAATTCGTGAACGCTAGTTAATTTAAGTCTAATGTGCAATTTCAGTGGGGTTTTTTTGCGAGGTCAATGTAAGATGCTTTCCATGATTAACGTTAATTAGCAGCATCATTACGCTATGATGGACGTATGCTAAGATATTACAGGCTGTAACGTGAACACGGAATTCATAGGCTAAAGCTCTTGGTGAAATAGCAAGGCTATGCCGTTCATACTGTTAAGGTTCAAATGTAAAAATAAACCATGTGAACATCTCTAGCGCTGATTTCCCAAGTAGCTTAGGCCTACTCTCCAGCATGATGCTGTCATGAAATGCTAGTCACGACCATCCATGCTGGCCTATGACATGCATAGGCCCACCAGTCTTGGTGTTGTCCTTGTCAATAATACACAGTGCACCACTTTGTTGTGTTGTCATCCAAATTGCCTGCCCTCTGAAATCACACACACCAGAGGCTTAATGGTTTGGGAAGTGGTATTAAGATTGGAGGGTTGCAGGTTCAAATCCCATCCTACACCTCTCTCTTCACCTCATCCAGGCTGAAGTACCCTTGAGCAAGGAAGGCACCACCAAGCCCCATGCTGCAGGGACAGTTAACAATTCACTGTGAGTAACAAAGTTGCTTTGGATAAGTGTCAGCTAAGTGTTCTCTTTCTGTTTCTCCAGATGAGAAGAGCGATGATCTGATGTCATGACACATTGGATGTATGGAAGAGCCAGAGGTCCAGCACACCAAGCCAAGTTTAGCCGATTTCAACCTATCACACCAACTCAATGTAGTAATCAGTTCATTCAATGGCTCAAAGACTTTATTTTTAGACACAAAGTACAAATACATTTCAAGGTTATGTAGGTGATGGGAGGGGATATCTATTCTGGGGTGGACATGTACAATAGACGTGCAAGTACTTATTTATATTAATAAATGGTTATCTGAACTAGGCCTGTAATAGTCAACCCATTGATGCTGGATGCTGTGAACACGTTGTATTGACCTAGGTGCCTGGAGCGACACAGCATTCAGGCATGACATATTAGATTTTTTTAGATTAAAAATGTGGGTATGTTAGAGCTGAATTAACATGTTCTAATGCAAGAGGATGGTCTTAGCTTTTAAAACTAATTTCATGTCTGTATATGTATATTCAGAGACTTATTTTAGTTATTTGTTTTTTTATAGGATGAGGGCACCTTTCTTAAAAAGGGCATAGGCAATTACCTGGCATTTTTTGCAGGTGCCAGCTAAAATGAGTTAATATTATTTACATACAGCTCTATCCCCATACCAGTATACCACGTCACCTGAGATATACATTTAGTGGAGACAATGTAATTAGTTAGACTAGACTGAAGATTGACAGGCGGTCATGGGTAAGTGGTTAGAGTGTCAGCCTTGTATCCCAAAGGTTGCCGGTTGGACTCCCGACCCACCAGGTTGGTGGGGGGAGTTAAATAATCAGTGCTCTCCCCCATCCTCCTCCATGACAGAGAGTGCGTCTTAATATGCGGCCTTACCTCCTCCACTTGCGCTTGTCTCCTCGTCCCGCCTCCTGGCCCCTCCTCCGTGGAGAAAACAATAAAGTTTCCCAGCTGTCAGCCTAGCCACAACAACTTTTGAGGGACTGTTTTTCATTCACCATCCCAATTGCAAATGAGAAAAAGACTCTGCAATTGAGCTTTTGCAAGATATTGAAATATAATGATGTCCGTGATGTCATCATGACGAGAAGCAAGTGGAGGAGGCAAGGTCCAATATTAAGACGCACTCTGAGATACCCTGAGAATGGTACTGCCACACTTGGGGCGCCATAGGGGACTGCCGCCTTGCACGGGTGAAGCATAAATGCAATTTCGTGCAGTGAACACTTGTGTGCTGTGTCACAATGTCAATGGGAGTTGGAGTTTCCCAGTTGGGCTTTCACTTCACGTTCACAGAAAATGTTCTACGTTGTTGTATTAGTAACAATAAAATAAGCAAAACATGTCTGGATGGACTTCATCATTTCAGTTATTTATTATCACACACTACTCACTATCAATGACAACCAGGGCTCACCAGCCAACCAGCCAAAAATGCTGGGAAATTAAGTTTTGCTGGTAGAAAAGAGAAAACATACTTGGCACTTTGACCCATTATTTAATGTACCGGAGATTAACATACTAGCCATTTTGGCTACTAGTGATTAAAAATAATTTAGAGCCCTGCTGAAAACTCCAACAACTGGTACAGGTGATCAGTGTATCAGGGGAGGAATGTAAGGGTAGGCCCGATGGATGAGTGGACCAGCATCACTGATGGTGAGGTCCTGGTGCTGCTGCAAAGCCCAAGCGAAAGAAGCCTCTCTGGACACCTCTTCATGTTGGCTCCCCCATGTAATTAAAAAAGAAAAGAGCCAACAAAACATGCTATTTATATGAATCTAGCCATGCATTGTAATGTACTGATACAGTACTGAATAATTAAGTCCCTTGGCAATATTGTCTGAATTAAAATGTGATGTAAAATGTCAGAAAATAACAGTCATCCCAACTTACTAGTTCATGTATTTACCTGTGGTGCTGGGATGCAATTCTTGGACGTCATCCTGGCCACCATGCCTCATGGTTTTAGTTTGGGTGCTGACCACCTGACTGATGAACCTGCAATTACAAAACAATAAAAATAAAAGATAAATAAACAGGTTTGTTGTGCTTATCTTTCTCTTGTGAAGGTCATCTTTTCAAATTATTTATTTAAAATCAAATCAAATCAAAATTATTTAATCAAAGTAGGCCTATGTTAACCGACATTCTGTCCTATGTGTTTTTTACATGTGCAATGTAATGCAACACCGATTTGAAACATTGAAGTATGTCCAAGTCAGCTTTATTGTCACTTTCTTCATATGGTCATACAAGGGAAACGAAAATTACGTTTTCTCTCTACCATGCCAGGACATAGACAGGACTGACAATTTACAGACAGACAGAAGTGCAAGACAGGACAGGTAACAGTGATGGACTGGTAACATAAGTGGTCAATAATAATAGGCCTACAGCAAATGAACATATTGGACATGTAAACAGAAAATAAGATATAGAAATATATTTTACAATAGTCTACATTGTGCAGACGTGGCTGAAACAACAATGAAATCCACTTGGATGAAACGAAACGAGTGAATCCAAGTTAACCTACAAGATACATCTGAGATGAAAAGATATGCTATTCAAAACACCACTTTGCGAAATGCCTGACACAAAATGTACCGTGCGTCTTGTAGCAGGTTAGGTTAGCAGCAGCATTATCTTACCTGTGCCATGCCACGAAGAAGAGGATGCCAGCCGCGGTGCCCAGCCACCAATGAAGAAACGGTGCATAAAGGTGCTAGTATTTTGCCAATGCAGAGGTTTGGTTTAAGTTCACAACTTAACTGAAGAAAATAAACACGGGATAAAAAAATACATCGCAGGCAGAGTAAGTTCATGGCTGGAAGCAAGCAACAATTTTCTCTTCTTCTCCCAGTTTCCCGTACCACCCGTCCCGGTTATGCCACCTAGTGGAGCAGAATACATTTGAATAAATCTATGATTTGAACACATCCACCGTGGCCAACCTAGACTGATAACGCCAGGTACATATCCCGTTTAAAAAAAATAAAAGAACTGCGTGTTTCGTTGGTATTTTATGGTCAAAGTTGTCTTCGTCTGCATAATTCCTATGTACGAATGTGTACTTCTGCCGTCCAGCGAAAATGATTACGCAATATTGTGACGTCAGTGCAAATGATGGATAGACATACAATTATGTGTTTTGGTGCTATTCAAGGGGTTTGTCTCATATAAAACCTTGATTACTTTACATAAGTGACACATTAAGATTAAGCCTGCTTTTCTGCATGTCTACCATGACTGGTTGGGGCCCCTGTGGAGGGCAGATTTGGCCGGGGCCCTAGGCAATTGCCTAGGTTTGCCTAATGGAAAGTCTGCCTCTGAATGTAACTCTACCACTACACATACTGTATGTCTACCGCAAGTCCTTGCCCTACAGGGAGCTGTATAAGATTGTATTATACTATACTGTACTATACTATACTATACTATGCAGCACATGTGGGATTCGTAGTAGTCGAGTGGACGCTCATGGGTGTATACAGACACATGCATGTATGCACATATACACGTGCGTATAGATGAATGTTCACATGTACACACACGTGCGCACATACAGTACATGCACACACATGAAGTACACACTTATGTACATATGCATATACAAGCACATTCAGACAGCACACACGCACGCACCCACGCACGCCTGCACACACACTGTTTCCCTCCAATGCTTTCTTTCCTCTTGATGTCTCTTTATTAGAACATTGTGTTCACTCAAACAAGACTTTCAGTGTCACCCAGAGCACTGCAGCACACACTCACACACACGCACACACGCACGCACGCACGCACGCACACACACACACACACAGACCTTTACTGTGCTCCTGAGAATAAGTATCGTTTCTTGTACAGTGAGATACAGCTTCACACTGAGTGCGTGCGTGCGTGCGCACTGTCACATACTCACCACATCAGTCAGTCAGCCAGGTCATTCCAGGTGACATCATGAGCCAGTGAAGGTTGACACCAGGCAGTCCACAAGGTGAGGTGAGATGAGGGGTGGAGGCGAAGAGAGGAAAAGGCACAGTCAGCATGAATACACAGCAAGGGTACAGTTCAGAAAACTGACTGCAATATCTTGCTGCTGTGGAAAAGACACCATAACAAGCAGCATTATTCATTCTCAATATACTGAAACTAGTACAGAAATAGAAGGTAAGCTCTTTCATAATTACAGACTAGTGTAATATTATATTTGTGATGATATGTGTTATTGTTGTTGGAGTATGGTAACTGGGATGTGTTCGTGTGAAGGGACTGTATGATCAAAGAGCGGAAGGATATGTCGACCTAAGGGTGCAAGGATATGTAATGGAATGGTGGTCCTGTATATGATGTGGCCAGGTATGTAAGAAGGCTCGTGAGATTACCTTTGGTCAATAAAGTGAAACCCACGACCGAAGGACTAAACTGAAGTGACTTAAGTGTTACACTAGGTTTCATAGACATGTGTGAAAAGACACAGAAGGTAATGCGTTCAATGCGATTACTAAGAAGACCTTTGGATAATCAACAGAGATAATCAATACGTTTTGGTCCTTCTTAAAATCCAGTATATGACTTGTCTTGGTCGTTCAACATAATGTGCATCATGAGGCAGAACACAGTCCACCTATAGTCCACCTATACACAGTTGGGAGAATCACACAAGTTAGAATGACAGTACATGTATATTGTAAGAACATTAGAAGAAAACAGTGAGAAAGAAATGCATTGGCCCTGCCGTGGCCTAACGGTCTGCTATGCGGCCGACCCGGGTTCGATTCCCAGCCCGGCTCCTTTGCCGGCCCTTCCCCGTCTCTCTCGCCCAACTCACTTCCTGTCACCATCTTCACTATTCTATGATGAATAAAAGTCAAAAAGGCCAAACATCTTTACAAACCAACATCTTTAAAAAAGAAAGTGTAATTACACTGCAAAAGTTGTATGCCCTGCCCTCCATCTCATATCTATATTCGTATGAAACGAAGCACAATAAATGTTTGCCGGTACTGTGATGATGAATAATGAAACTAGGCCGTGGCGAGAGCACGCTGCAAGGTTGGGCTTTCATGTCATGTTCTGAGTAGTCTGCTGCTGCGCTGCGGGAGTATGTAAGAGCTTGACTGACGTTTTTGAAAGGATGAAAAAACAGTCTTTGACTAATTCTTTTTCAGGACAGCCAGGCTTTGTGTGTTACTGCCTCCTCCTCTGGGCTTGGTGTCATTAATGAGGAGAAGAGGGCTGTTCAGCACAGCTGGGAATAGAGAAGAAGAAGAAGAAGAAGAAGAAGAAGAAGAAGAAGAAGAAGAAGAAGAAGAAGAAGAAGAAGAAGAAGAAGAAGAAGAAGAAGAAGAAGAAGAAGAAGAAGAAGAAGAAGAAGAAGAAGATGATGATGAATGGTGATGTATTGATGATGATGTCAAAAAACTCAACAGCAAACACTGCAATATTTTTTTGTGCCATTTGTAGTTCTTTGTAATTGCCTCTCCGTGTGCTCTCATGATCATGATCATGTGGTCTTCATCAGGGGGGGCAACCGCCATTCCGACATATTGCCATTCCGACATACCATTCCGACATACTGCCATTCCGATTTACTGCCATTCCGACACAACTCCACACTTAATCATACCGCCATTCTGACACCACGTTACTCTTGTGGGGAGCTGTCCACGCCGAGACTACACCTAAATGGTGTGCCCGGAGCTGTCCACGTACGTGGTGCTGAAATATGTGTTTGCTCCGAGTGACGCATATTTCCCCGCTCATTTCCTTTCTCTGCTCCACTGTCCTGTCAAATATAAATGCAAAAAAGAGAGTGCAGACCTCCGCCAAGGGAGCTGTTTGATAGAACACATGAGTGTGCGCAAGCACCATGAACAAGCACCCATGCTCATTTTGTTTCTCCTTTATTTCAACAGGGCCAGTGCCGCCGCTAGTACGCATTACACAGAGTGCTTAGGGCACCAACCAGCACTTGGGGCACCAACCACTTTGCCCCCAAAATTGGCTAAAGATTGACTAAAAAAACATCATGAAACAAATATTGAAGTACATTACAAATATTTGTTTATATATTATTATAATATGGAGGGGTCCTGATCAGTTATGCGTAGAGCGTCTAAAACCTTTGCAACGACCAGGGCAGTCAAGCTGAGGCTGTTGCCTCTTTTCCAAGCGAGACCTACATGAGTCTATGTGCTTGTGTGTGTGCGTGTGTGTGTGTGTGTGTGTGTGTGTGTGTGTGTGTGTGCGTGTGTGTGTGTGTGTGTGTGTGTGTGTGTGTGTGCGTGCGTGCATGCGTGTGTGTGCATTCGACTGCATGTGTGCATGCGTGTGGCATACGTTTCCATGATCCTATCTGATGCTTCTCCTCTTCAATATTTAATGCATTTCCTAAATGAAACCGGATACCCATTAGAAGCACAGACAGGTCTCTCGAGTTTCATTTCACCACATCCTACATCCTATAATCTCCATCTTGTCTGACATCACTCTTCTCCTTTCTCTGTCCTTCAATGATCAAATGTCTATTTTAGATCAGACAATGGATGATAATGATACTGTATGCCTAATCCAGAGTGGTCAGACGATCAGTAGCCTATCTGTGGATGAGAACTCGATGACAAATTGTCGATCCTGAAGTGTTGGCCACAACAAAACTTCATGCAATCAGTCCATGCACATTTCAAGATATGGTGAAAATATGCACACACACACCCATTTAAAACGTATCGTGCCAACAAAACTGTGATGGACACATGGACAGATGGACAGATGGACACATGGGTGGCTCATGATGGATGATAATGTCACACCTAATCCAGTGTAATCAGACTATCTCACATCCGTATCTGTGACTGGCCTAGACACACTGACTGTTCTCAACAAAGACGGCCTATACAGTTACTGTGCTGGGACATATTGTGTCACAGAAGCTTAACAACATACTAAGCCACTGAACATGTTTTTTAATGGCTTTTCTTAAATGGCTGTTCATTCTATTAAGAAAGCACATAAAAGCATACGTAACAACTGTAGGCCTACCCACTGTATTTTTGAGCAATGTGACGTGACAAGAGTGTAACAAACTCAAAGGGATTTTTCTGTGTTCACATTAGTGCTGCCCTTTTCCATTTCTAAACAAATGACTTGTCCCGTCCACTGGCGTCCTATGTTATGCAACTGTACAGTATTTACGGGAACTATCCTGCCCTACTCCACCTGGGTATTCCCAAAATCCAGGGAACAGACATAAACACACAGATGAAAATGAGTGTTTGTACTGAACAGCAAGCCGGTCAGTCTGCGCCTAAATGTGTCAGCCAAATAACCGAAAGGATACAAAGAGTACAAGCGTAGCGCACTGTACACCTTGTCCTGGCTTTTTTCTCTCCCTATTCTGGTACGGCTCCAAGATAGGCATAGGCTTTACCCATCAGAGACAGTTGCGATGTGGGGGAATAATAGTGTGTATTGTGGTGAGAGTGCATAGGCCAACATTGTTTGCAAATTCTGCCAGTTGTTTTGAACACATTTGACAAAACTTGACTCATAGGCGGTCAAATACCTACGCAGAGGCACAGTGGTTCAGTTTTGTTACAGTTTGTTAAAGGTACAGTATTTACTAAGTCGGACATTGGACGTGACATTTCTAACATTTTCATCGAAATCATGTGGCCGTCATACTCATTTGAGGAAAACACAGGGGAATTTTAATTGAAATGTAGGCCTATACATTTTCTGTTTACTGTCTGTTCATTGACATTAAGTTGAAGGCTATGACTTAAGCCCTGAAGGCTAGGAATCAAGGTAAATATTTCCCCCATTTCAACAGGGCAGCACCCTTGCAACTCCACAGTGACGACACCCCAACTTAGTGAACAACAACTTCACGTTACGAGGGTGGCACAGTGGCCAAGTTAGATAGGTGTATGTTTGTTTTTAACTCCAACCATTAAAACATCTGGCATAAGAAGAAAAACAAGACATTAATGGATGATAAACAAACAAACAAACAAACAAACAAAAAATCTTCAGTATTACAACTGGGTAACAACAGGACGTGTTTCAGCACAAAAAAAGTTGCTCTCAATGTTTGGCAGGGCGAATGGACAGGGAGGGTTAGTGCAGTGGATCACGCACGCCGGTAAGAAGGGCTTGGCACAGTAGCACAGCACCAGAGTACCAGCCAGAGCCAGACCTCCATTTAGGACACCGTGCCCTGTGGAGTCCTGAGCCAGAGAGTGTGTGCGGATGTACTCTACAAGGGTTAGTGCGGGAAGGGGTGTGAGTATGGGGAGGGCATGGGTGTGTGTGTGGGCCGGTGTGTGTCTATTTACTTGCTTATGTGTGTGTGCGCTAATGTGAGTAAGAGGACATAGCAAAGTCAAAGTCAGTGTGTGTGTGTGTGTGTGTGTGTGTGTGTGTGTGTGAGAGAGAGAGAGAGAGAGAGTGTGTGTGTGTGTGTGTGTGTGTGTGTGTGTGTGTGTGTGTGTGTGTGTGTGTGTGTGTGTGTGTGTGTGTGTGTGTGAGAGAGAGAGAGAGAGAGAGTGTGTGTGTGTGTGAGTGAGTGTGAGAGAGAGAGAGAGAGAGAGAGAGAGAGAGAGAGAGAGAGAGAGAGAGAGAGAGAACATGAGAATTGTGGAATTGTGTGTGCGTGTGTGCGTGTGTGCATGTGTGCGTGCGTGCGCGTTCGTGCATGAGTGCGCGCGTGTGTGTATGCGTGCGCAGTCCATTGATATGTGATAAGAGTAAGGAGGGAGCATAAAAAACTATTATGCTTGCTCAAAATGCTGAACTTTCAATCTTTGTTTCTTTTTCTGTACTTTTTGTCCTGAAAACAAATCCTGAGGCATAGAAAAGGTTAGACAGTTTCTGCACAGCTAAAAGAAATAAACACCAACACTTAGCTTGGCATTATCTTGCATATGCAACATAAATAGCACTCTAGGCCTATACAGGTCACATGAAGTCTCCAAAGAAGGTGGCAAAGTAAAAGTAAAAGTAAAAGTAAACAAAAAAAAACTCTGCCACAGAGCCCTTCCAAAACAGGTGACTTTCCTGAGTAATGGGTCTACATAGGTATCACTGTACCTGTCTTGTTATAAAGCGTCTGCCAAATGCAATGTAATGTAATGTAATGTAATGATCAGCTGATTCTAAGCTGGTTGGGTCAAATTTGTGGCAGGATTTTTAAATAGATTTCTCAGGGTTTTTTTCAGTAACAATGCAATCTATCTACCTCATTAGGTATAGTGAAATAACTTTTGTAGGTAACACTTTATAATAATGTCTGCTTAGTAAAGACTTAGTAAATAATTTACTAATGATGAACGAAACATTAACAAATGTTTTTATCATTAACTAAGTTTTATTAATGCTTTATAAAATATCTACAAATAATATATTCAAGATTTTACAGACCGTATAACAGAGTATTTTATTCATTTACAAGCAATTTGTAAATGTTTGATAAATACAATATATTAACATAACATTTCCTAGTCATTTACAAACATTTGTTAACATTTCCTAGTCATTTACAAACATTTGTTAATGTTTTGTTCATCAATAGTTAATTATTTATTAAGTCTTTATAATGCTTTTATCCATTATTATAAAGTGTTACCCTTTTGTAACATCTATTAAGATCATGTAGCAATGTTGGACTACTTTTACTTGTGATACCTAGATCTACCTTTGATAGCACGAGAAGTCTGAGTGAGTAGCTTTATTTCTATTACTATTATTATTATTATTTTAAAATATATCTTTAGAGGCTTTTATGCCTTTATTTGATACGACAGTCTGAAATGGTGACAGGAAGGGAGTAGGACCGAGCGATGGGGTGGGATCAGGAAATGACCCCGGCCGGACTTGAACCGGGGTTCCCTTGGGCTTGCAAGCCCAAATGTGGGGAGCCCCGAGTAGCTGTATTTGTCCATTTGCCATAAACCAGATAAGAGGACAGTTGAGCAAAGCATCCAGCTTTTGCTAGTGGATACTTTGGCTTGACATCATCAGCATTAGCCTGGTCCTGACCATCCCATAATACTACCATTTCATTTCGTATTCATGGTCTGGAGGTTGTTTGATCTGACACAATTGCAGGAAGCGGGAAGTTTTGCACTCAGTTATGGTTTGAAATGATAGGACAGCTCTCACCCAATCCCTGACAGTTACTCAACAACAACATAGCGCAGGCGTTAATGTCATCGTCACGAGCGTCCTCTCCCTTTCGACTTGCCCATGTGGGGCGCTTATTGACTTATTGCCTGTTTCCTGGGGAGGGTTGGCCGGCCAGATCCTGCCGGCCAACATCGCTCCATAGAAAAGAATCACTAGACCAGTACGGAGCCAGTATTTTAGCAGAACCATGTAGGATGGCGCGCGAGGCTACATCAGCATGTGGGGTAAGAAATGTTTATGTGGCCTACGTTTTACGAATAAATACACATGACTTTGTCCAATGGATGGGACCTACTACTCCAGTCTCCAGTCTAGATTCCCCTGGTCTGGAGCTTTACTTGACACCGGCGTCATTCGCATGACATGACAGGGCCATAACAGTGTCGTAACAGGGTCATGCCACAGTCACGGACGATTCACAAACATTATGTCAATATCATAAACTTTTTTTATGGTAATGAGAAGTTGACATGGTATTGGTTGTCTTTACCATAACCGAATGTCACTTAATGACAAGTCATAAATGTGTATTACATTGACATAATGTTCATAACTCATCCATGACTGCAGTACGACACTGTCATGACACATCTATCGTCATGTCACACCTACTGTATAATGCTGGCGTCAAGTAAAGTGTCACTCCAAACTCTATACGAGCTCTGACCACCACACACGAAGAGCCAGACCAGTTGGCATGAGAATCAGAGAGCACACACTCACTGCATTCCCCTTCAGGATGTGCACCCTTGCGCTACACACAGTCAAGGTGCCCCCTCACAAAACTTACACCATACCTCTCCCATCTTTTCTGCCCCAAATTATGCTTTACCAACTACTGAGGTCCTTCGTACCTATCACACACAGCAGGGTCACCTATTCCGAGGGCCCCTCATCTGGAATTACGGCTCACAAAATGGGTGACACTAGTTCTGACAACATTTCAGAACAAAGGGGAGGAGAGTTTTTACCCCACCTGGCTTCCATCACTAGGCTGCGACTGGGGTACGAAACGTGTGCTGTGAGTGTGACTGTGACACCAAAGAGTCAGGCTCATTGGCATGATTGTCAGAACACACGAATAACCATAGCCATAGTAGTACCATCACAGTGTGTGAGAGAGAGAGAGAGAGTGTGTGTGTGTGTGTGTGTGTGTGTGTGTGTGTGTGTGTGTGTGTGTGTGTGTGTGTGTGTGTGTGTGTGTGTGTGTGTGTGTGTGTGTGTGTGTGTGTGTGTGTCTGTGTCTGTGTCTGTGTGTGTGTGTCTGTGTGCAACAAAAATAAGAGAAAACATAAATACACATGACTTAGTCCAGTGCTATGGGCCTACTGCTCCAGATTCTACTGATCCAGATTCTACTGATCCAGATTCTACTGATCCAGATTCTACTGATCCAGATTCCTGATACCTGACTGAGGAGGTGAATATGAGTGTAGCTTCTGACTGTAGGGAAAATGTAGTAGGCCCTGTATATGTACAGTACATTTACACATACAGCCACTTTTCAACCACTTTGCTTTACGTTGCTATCCAGGACCCTGTTTCTTGAAAGCATCGTTGCTAACCAGTTAGTAACTTAGTAGGTTGCCAATGGGAAACTGCATTGCAACCAAGTAAGTTGCTAACTAAGTTAGCAACAAAGCTGTCGAGAAACGCACTCCTGGCTTACTTCAACGTAATTGTACGATATCGACGGAAAGTGGCCTCGCTCGAGGGCACTTCAGCCATCATGGAATAAGATGCAGACCACTGTACACATTCTTACGTAACTTCCTACATTCGTACGTGATTTGAACTTGCGACACTCTGATCTGAAGACCTACTGTACTTTGGGCCTAATCGTTAGGGAACACAACCACATTCTCTCGACTTTTCCCCTGGACCACACCTGCACACAGCAGAACAAGAAGTGTCCCTTTTGACTCAAACATTAGTCGCACAAATCTTGGTTGTCTTAGGGGACTCAATGCTCTACTTAACTGTGTTTAGCTGAAGCTTCTGTGTGTGTGTGTGTGTGTGTGTGTGTGTGTGTGTGTGTGTGTGTGTGTGTGTGTGTGTGTGTGTGTGTGTGTGTGTGTGTGTGTGTGTGTGTGTGTGTGTGTGCGTGTGTATGTGTGTGTACGTGTGTGTGTGTGTGCATGCGTGTGCTCGTGTGTGTGTGCGTGCAAGTGTGTTAGTTTAGCTGAGGGCGCTAAAAAAGCTCCCCATGCACTTGTCTGACTGTACAGAGTGCAGCACTTCACCGTGGGGCTGACGCTGCCTAAAAGCGGCAGCAAATTTAACTGCGGCCCTAGATCTCACTTCCCAGCCGTGAAAGGTTTTCCTCCAACGTTGCAGCTGCCATAAAAGGGGGTAATGGGTTTGGGTAAAAGCTCTGTCTAGCTTTTTATTATTATTGTGAGGGGTTGAGAGCATCAATTTATTGTAGGCCTATATGTGACGGAGGTCTTCCTACACAGTCCTTGGGGACACAAACCTGTCAGGCCAACGGCATCCACACTGTATGAAGCTTTCGGGAGGGAGGTTTACTAACGTTCCACGTTTACTAACGTTCCACACCAACTCTGCTAGTTAGCCTCCGTTACACTGTCCCCCTTAAACCTCTCTCCCATCTGGTTTCACGGCACCACTGTGACGGAGGTGTTCCTGCACCTGTTCGTCCCCCTCGGAGATGTGAACCTGCCACCTCGCCTTCTACAACGGTCCGGAAATGGGACACACAGTTCAATACCGCTGGACTAAAGGACCAGTCCCCCAGCCCAACGGCATCGACATTGTATGAGGCTTTCGGGAGGGAGGTTTACCAACGTTCCATGCCAACTCTGCTAGTTAGCCTCCATTACACTTGTCCTAAACTTAGGTGAGAGGAGGCCGGGCTGGTGGAACCTTTTGAAATCACTTTGTCCAAGGCCCGGCCAAAGTTGTCAACCACGCAGCCCTTTCACTTTTCTTCAGGATATTGCCGGAGCAAGGTGTTTTCTGCTGTGTTGTAATCCTTAGTGGTCAAAGGCCCTTGGCAGTGGCCACACAATGTTAATCGTGGTATACACTCTTGACACTAAAACACTCTTGAGCCATGCAGCTTAACAGCGGGGGTGGCTGAGAGTCAGTTTACAACAACACTCGTCTTACTGGAAGACGGTGTATCCTCTGCAGTGTCATCACCTTCAGGATCATGGTTATTATTCATCAGGGTAATGATGAACTACTATTTTTGGATTTACGGCAAAGAATGACACATCATTGGCACACTAAAGAAATCAATGGAGGACACAACTGGCACACAAACTGTCAAGCCAGGGGACTCAGGGGGAGAGAGAGGGAGGGAGGGAGGGAGGGAGAGAGGGAAGGTGTACCCTCACATCTGGCAACGCAATGAGTGACCACAGCAGCAAGGAAAGTCTTGTGTGGAGTGGACGGTGGAGACATCTGCATATTGTTGGCGGGAGGTGCCATGGAGGACCTTGCCGCTGTAGACCCCGGCGACGTTATATTCTTAATGTTAGCGTTTAACCCAAACACTGCATCAAGACATTCCATCCACAGCCGCTTATGTCACAGCCAAGACAGTGTGAAGAAAATACTTGGGCCAACAACTTGTGAGAGAAAATCCTCTCTTTTACACACCATCGACAATGCAGCATTTGATCACTATGAGGAGTCGAGAATTGCGTTGTAGCAGGGCCACAAACACTACTATTTACATTTCATCTGCCGCCCGGCGACCACGACTGCTCGTGAGGCGGGGCTGCTGGTATCCGCAGAAACGGAGCGGGGGATGAGACTGTTTCGCGGAGCTCGGTCTGTATCCATGCAGCAACCAGAAATGATGCTCCACACTACATCCAGCTAGCTCATGGGGAAGGCTTATATGCAATGGAACAATAAAAAACATCATTCCCATTGTCATCTGAAGCTTTCTGTAAGCACGACTTCATTCCAGATGATCATGCTTCTTGGCACAAGTATTGGAATATTCTGAAAGGCAGTAAATATAATCCAATCGCTTATCTTAATTATTTTGTTCTTGTGTGAAGCATATTAAGCATCCACACACTACTGACAGTGAAAGTGAATTTTACAGTGAACAGCAATGTCCCCACTCCAAACGATGACAACTGTCATCACAAGGCGAGCGAGCATAACGCGACGGGAGTCTAGAGGTGCGCGCTCATCCCGGCGGCTACTTCGGCGCGTAATCCACCTGAAATCTTCTCGCTTTATTTAGCTTTTTCTAATTTTATACTGTGGCGCACTTCAAGGAAAGAAACCCTTGTAGTCTACTGGCAAAACACGGCGCCTACATAGACTGGTTCCAAATGAAGGAAATGCCGCAATATATAAATCCGCGTAAAAACAATTCAGCTTTCTGAAGGGAAAAAAAGGCGTCATGATTCTGGACAGACGCATGTTAAAGACAGAGGGCCCAACAATAGCATTTGCCGCTAATGTAGGCTAATTCTTCTCATAATTTCTTTCAAATAAGACAGACAAGTGATTTACAGTCAATAAAACAGACTCCTGTAACACCTCATGAATCACGTCAGAAAGTGATTGAGCCGGCTGTTTTTACCTTAGAGAATGGCAGTGCGTTGTCACCAGTTTGTTTCCCTCCAGTTGGGGGTATTTTATATCCGCTTTGTGCAGTGGGGGGCTCCTCTACTGTAATTTTGCGGTTCCCACCAGCGTTGGCTTACTCAGTAGAAAAAAAAAACGTCACTCTTTAAGAGAGCGATGACGTTCCAGCAAGGCGCAAGGCAATACGTCCCGCCTCCTACAGCCTCTGATTGGACCAGGGAGATCACAGGTGTCTGATTGATTGACAGGAGACGGGAAGAACCCCTCTTCCCATTTTATTGCCAGCAGGTGGAGGCGATCTTGTCGCTCCAGCTGTGACTTTGGCATCTGTCTGTAGACAAGAACCCCATCACCTTATAGCCTATGTAAGCCAGCGTCAGACGGAGTCTTCTTTTTTTTGGCCTATCACCTCATATTACTCCATAAGCTATAGGCTATGCGTCTAGGAATATAAAACAGACTAGCCTATGCCCAGTATTACCATGAGCATTTCTTAGTTATGATTAACTTGAAGTTATAAATAAGGACATAATGATAGGTGCTTTATCATGTGCAGAGTTGCCACATTCTTTCAGTAAGGTACACTTACGTAACAATACTTGAAATACTCGAAATGTTAATTACATAACATGTTTTTGGCACGACTGAGCGGGGTTTGCAATAATAGGGGCCCTACCTACATTTATCTTCTGATATAATGCTTCAGTCCATTGTTTTCCACTGTTTCTGTCTTACCCTGTGATGTCCCCATGTAACCTAATTCTGGTGTGTGTGTGTGTGTGTGTGTGTGTGTGTGTGTGCGTGTGTGTGTGTGTGTGTGTGTGTGTGTGTGTGTGTGTGTGTGTGTGTGTGTGTGTGTGTGTGTGTGTGTGTGTGTGTGTGTGTGTGTGTGTGTGTGTGTGTGTGTGTGTGTGCCCTACTTCTCTGTGTTTAAGGTTCCAAGTGCTTGATTGCATATCTTCATGATTAACAAAACATTAAAGACTCCCAATGACAGTCTGTGATTTCCACCCCTCCACTCATTCAGATGGGTTGCCATTGCCAGGTCCACATTCCTGCATCTCTTGCACTGCACAGCAATAGCTCTGTAATTGATTGCAGGAACAACAGGATGGGCAACTAGGTCAGACATGCACGCTTAGCTTTAAACACACAGACGAGACGAAGGGGAACAAAATCATCAAAGGAATGCACTTGGCCTATCATTTCGTTCAGAACAAAATTTGTTTAAGGCTTAGCTGCGGCAACTGTAATTAAGTACTGTGGCGATAAGCAAAATAATGTGTAATGATTTTACAACAAATGACCAGTGTTTTCATGTCACTGTATTCTGTCTGCAGCTGCAGGTTTAACTGGGGTAAAATACAAGTCATTTATGAACTGGAAGCAGTCATACTTGTCTGTAGCACCTACAGGTGTTCCCATAAGAAGAGGTTTGCCTTTTTTCCCCGCACCTTCCAAACCAACATATCTTAGCATACATCCACAAACCAAAGTGGTTCACCATCTCAGAAGCATTGGAAATTAATGTAGGCTACATGTGTATGCTACTTTTAGCATCCCTCTTGTGCCTGTATGGAGAAAGCATCCTCTGCCTATCAGAATTTGCCTTATAATAGAGGAATAAACAATACAATAGTAAGAGTAAGAGTAATTTATTAGTCACATACAACCAACCTGGCAGGCTAGCTTGCAGTGAAATGACAGTCTGGTGAACTCCATCATGCAGAAAAGATTAACAAACAAACAAATATAGGGTAGGTAAATTGTCCATAGCTGTTGAGAGAGCGGAATCCTATTTGGAGGCGTAGCAGACGGTTGTTTAGGCCTATATCCGTACACATATAACTGATAAGATGAATCTGTTCATGTTCTCCCATTGTGCAGGGTACGTACCGTATACAGTCTCCACTAATGTTAAATCAATATCTATGGGAACAGTGGATTGGAATGAGCTATTACGCTAATCAGAGTCACCCTGTAATTATGGATGGTGCTCAACACCGCTTTGGGAGAAATAAAAACAGGAGGAAAAAAAGAAAGAAGGATTAAGATCCATTCCAGGATCCAGTCCAGTGCTCTATGAAGGCCTGGATGAAAAGAGGCAAGGCTAAGGACTCGGAGAGAGAGGGGAGTGGGAGGGGAAGAAGAAAGGGGAGATGGAGAGAGAGCGAGAGAGAGAAAGAGAAGAGGGGGGATACAGGCAGAGAGGAGAGAAAAGGATGGGGGCTTCCCAGGGTAACCCCCTCAGCCAGCGAGGTGATTATTGGCTGCCTCAGATAGGCATATGAGCGGCGAAGATACACACACCATGAAGATTAGCTTCCCTGGCTTCATCTGCCTGCCTGCCTGGATGGCTGCATAGACCAGTGTTTCCCAACCAGGGGTACGTGTACCACTAGGGGTACGCGAGCACACTGGAGGGGGTACTTGAGAAAATGTAATAATAGCAAATATATGGGGCATAGTCACATTGGGATAGAGGAAGAGATATAGAGCATGAATGAGAGGGGTACTCATGGCACAACAAAAAGGTTTAGGGGGTATGTGAGACAAAAAAGGTTGGGAACCACTGGCATAGAAGAGCAGCCCTCCTCTCATAACAAAGGGTGAGGCACAGCAGCACATAGGCTACAGTATCACTCTCAGAAACAGCAGCAGTGGTAGCATCTACTGTATACAACATTTTATACACACACACACACACACACACACACACACACACACACACACACACACACACACACACACACACACACATACACACGCACACACACACACACACACACACACACACACACACACACACACACACACACACACACACACACACACACACACACACACATGCAAATCTTCTCTGATAGTTCATTCAGTATGCTTGCAGGCAAGCAAGGGCTCCAGACCTTACATTTTTCATCACAATCTAAAGCAAATTTGTTTATCTTGGTCTCAAGAGAGATGAACAAACCAAGGATATGGATCACTGGAACCATGTCATGTGGTCTGAAAAGACCAAGATGAACAAATTTGTTTTTAGATGGTGTCAAGCATGTGTGGTGGTAAACAAGTGAGTTTTACAAAAAAACGTTTATCCTCTCGATAGTCAAGCATGGTAGTGGGACTGACATGGTTTGAGGATGCATGAATGCTGTCAACATTGGAAATTTGAATTACACCTAAAAGAAACATGCATGTCAACATGCATTGTGACTACTGAAGCAGATCATGATACTTTCCATAGGATTGCATTCAAATCTCACACCAATCTATTTAAGCCAGGTGCAGACACAAAATGTAAAAGTTCAATGTAAAGAAAGGTTGAAATGCACACAGATGACCTCCCTTTTTATCCCTTTTCATTTCGCGACGATTCGAGCCAACACGGCCCCTTCTTTACCGGATTTTAATCTGGAGTGTACTCACTTTTTTGGGCATTGTTCAAACATTAATGGCTGTATTTTGTTTTTTTCTGAGTGAACAAGAAATTTAAGAGGTTATATATGTTGTAAAGGGTCAGTAATAATTGTGTCAAAGTGAAATTTCTTTTATGCTCTCCTATGAAAAGATATACTTACAAATCTGCAAAAAAGTGAGGGGTGTACTCACTTACGTACGTGACATACTGTAAAGCCAAGGACAGCATAGCCAGATATTATGTATAAAAAATATATAATTTCTTTATTGTAAAACAAAAAAGTGCAACAGACAGGAAATCACTTGTATCACTTGTCAGGCGGTTACAGTGAAAAAACAAACACACACAGTAGACACAGAACCAAATACAACCAGCTACAATGTTGCATTAAAACATGGACATAAATTAGTACAAAACTGTACACAGTCTTCTTACAGTATTTACACGTTGTACTTTTGTCAATTTTACTGTTGTTTTTTTGTGTGTAGTTTCGGCCTCTTAAATGACTGCTACACTTTCATGTTATCATGACAGCCAAGCTACGTTGAATTTGTACTGGGATTTTCCAACATAGATCTTCCGGGTGGAATCTACAGGATTACATTGGTACCTCTCCCTTGCCCTTTCAAGGGTACATTGTTGAGGGTCATAGGTCATTCTTACATGTCACATGACTGTCACCTCAGGTCACTTTAAAACAAAAACACTTTCATCATTCATGTCTTTAAATGTTTTTTCAGACCCCACTTGGAAACTCTGGTAACACTTTACTTGATGCCAGTGTCATAAGCATGTCATTACAGTGTCATAATAGTGTCATGTCATAGATAAGTCATAAACATTATGTCCATGTCATAAACTTTATGACTGTTGGCCTTAAGTGACATTTGGTTATGGCAAAGACAGCCTTGCCATAAGTAAATGTCACTTAAGGCCAACAGTCATAAAATGTTTATGACATGGACATTATGTTTATGACTCATCTATGACTGTGTGTCATGAAACTATTATGACACTGTAATGACATGCTTATGACACCGGCGTCAAGTAAAGTGTTACCGAAAATCTTGAGATGAATGGGGTCTGTTGTCAACCAGCAAATAATTCTCCTCAAACAAATGAGGACTCCTCAGTAACAGTGGCAGAGAAACAATATAATAATAATAATAACAATAAACAAAAATAACATATTAAAAATAAAAATAGCAAATTAAATAACACTAAATAACTTGGGGGTGGGAAATAGGTAGCCATTTGCTAGAAGCATTTTGTCAAAAATTTGGTGTTAGCCCCTGGTCATAGATACCAGAAGCCCGTGTTGGTAATACTGCAAATGGGTTAATTAGGAAACACACGCACGCACACACACACACACACACACACACACACACGCGCGCGCACACACACACGCCTTGTGTCTACTCTCATCAGTGCGAAAGGTCGACTTGACACGATTTGCACAGGCGACCTCAGAGCTGCACATAAAAAAACTAAACAAAATTAAAAACAGAAACTCAAAAACAATAACAACTTTAAATGTTGGCACTTCACACATTACCTTTCTCTCTAATACAAACAATATTGCTTTGTCCTCCTGTGCGCCCATTATAAGTCTGGTTAAAGGTGGATATCCAGAGGAGCTGCCAATGTAGTTGTGATGTCTGCATGTGTGTGTGTGTGTGTGTGTGTGTGTGTGTGTGTGTGTGTGTGTGTGTGTGTGTGTGTGTGTGTGTGTGTGTGTGTGTGTGTGTGTGTGTGTGTGTGTGTGTGTGTGTGTGATTGTGCCATGCATGTATGAATTTGTGTCTGTGCGATCATGTCTGTACTTGTGTCTATCTTTATGTGCACCAACATCAGCAGTGTCGTCTGTCAGTCAAAACGGCAGCAAATGTCATCCACCAGTCAGTCCACCCATCCATTCATCCACCCATCAGTGTTGCCAGATGTGTCTGATCAAATCCCGTCCAAAAAGGTTCTCAAAATGCGCCAAAATCTGCCCAATTTCAACAAATTGCATTGATTTCTATGGGCCCAAAACTGCAGAAAAAAAAGCCAAATGGCCCATTTTTCCCCGTTTTTACCCACAGACGGTCATCCCAAGTAGCCCAATTCATCTGGCAACACTGCCACCCATCCACCCTGACCCCATCTCCATCTCCTCACATGGCGTTCTCGTAGTCTCCGACCATGTGCCTGGCGTGGGAGGCCAGGAAGATGTCGTTCTCGCGCGGGCAGTTGCGGTGGCACACGCAGGTCTTGACGAACATCATCTTGCGGTGGAAGGTGTCGCCCTCGGGGCAGCGGAACTCCACCTCGGCCGTGGCGGTGGTGGCTGGCGAGCAGCAGCGGCCGTCCGTGCACGTGCCGCAGAACTTGGGCCGGAAGACGCGCACGCTCCGGCAGCCCGACAGCTCGAAGCGCATGCCGCGAGTGCTGCGCGGTGTGCGGATGCACTTCTTACCCTTCTGTGGTGGTGGTGGTGGGGGGGGGGGATACATAAAAACACACATACAGATATTGGTGAGATATACAAGTCTACTTGGATTACTTTTGTATGTTTTGATCCCTCTTGGGGAGGTGATTTCATTAAAGGACTGTAGCCCAATAATGCATGCCGTATCACCAGTGGCATGCTGTAACAGTAACAGTCATTGAAAGGGTTTTTTTTTATTTTTTAAAGATTTTTACCACTTTATTTGACAGGACAGTTTGAGAGGTGGACAGGAAGAGAATGGGGAGAGAGACGGGGAGGGGTTGGCAAATGACAGACAACCCAGGTCGGCCGCATGGCCACAAGTGCACTACTGGTTGGCCACGGAAGGGCCCATTACCAAGGTGAAACACTACTATGACATAACAGAGGGCTTTAAGTAATGCACTATGACTTTGTCATAGCCATCCTGGCAACAGCAAAATTATAACGAGATAATGTGAGCAGTTGTCCATGGCAATAGCATACAATTTTATGCTGCCCCCTTAAGACAATCCTAAAGTTATTACCGCTGCCAAAGAAGACATGTGATCGTCCAATTTGTGTTTACGTTTGTTAGTTTGTCTTTACGTTCGCGGTGCATGTGTGTTTTCTGTCCACCAGAGAGTGGAAGTGCATGCGCTCTCTGAGCGCATTTCTAGTTATTGTAATGTAGTACTTGAATTCTTCTGCTGGCTGCCTTGACCATGATCCTGACCTAACCCATAAACACACCCCTCCATAGTTCCCCCTTGTGGCCAACACGGTGCTCACCTACTATAATGACCTCCATCACCCAAAACCACAACATCAGTGCTGCCACCCTGTGGTATTACATGGCATTACACTTAGCTGACACTTATCCACAGTGGGCCTTTCTGAAAACTCTAGTGCGTGCAATTCCAACCAAGTGTATCAGCCTAATTAGTCACGCCCAGTGATTGGATACTGTTTGGTGAACTCTGCAGAGCATCCAATCACTGGGCGTGACTAATAAGAGTGTCCAATCACTGGGCGTGATACAATCCAATTAGGCTGATACACTTGGAAGTGTGCGCACTAGAGTTTTGAGTAACCCACAGTGTCTTAGTTATTTCTGCACAGGGTTTTGGCCGCTAGATCAATCTGGGGTTGGTCATTTGGAGCGCTTCACATTCCACATTGACTAGCCAGGCTCAGGGTCACTGACAGCTGAAAGGGCCACAAACCCAATACATACAGTACAGGTACGATGTAATGAGGATCCAATACTGGGCTCCCTCTCTCCCTGGGCCTGGGACAAGTAACCCCTTTGTAAATAGTAATAGGCCTAGTAATAGTAATGATACATAGGATTTGTATAGCACTTTTCTAGACACTGGGCCCATACAACATAAACCACTTGATAAACACGTACAAACCCCAACTCCGATGAAGTTGGGACGTTTGGTAAACAGTGAATAAAATCCAAATGCTATCATTTTCAAAACATTCAATCTATTCATTAGATGGAGAATAGTGAAAAGACAACATATTAAGTGTTAAAACCGAGAAAAAATATTGTTTTGGGGGACAAATGTACTCATTTCTAATTTGATAAATCCAACACGTCTCAAAAGAGTTGGGACGGGGATCAGTGAAATTTTGTAAACATCCAAATAAGATAAAACAACAAAGAAGAACATTTCAAAATGAATTGTACTGACGGACAATATACGTGTCCAGGTATAAGATCATCACAGAGAGGCTGAGTCACTCAGAATTAAAGATGCAAAGGGAATAATTACCATAGTTATTACATACATTTTTGAATTCCCTTTGATTTACCACGATTGAGTGTATATAAGACATATTTTTGTTAATAAAATCATTGTATAGGTTCATGACATCATGAAATATATATTGGCTGTAGTCTCACTCTAATTCCTGGAGTGCTAGAGCTATTGAAAATTGACCATATTAAGAATGCTTAATGCGTGCAAATGATGATACAGGGGTGTAACATTCTCCTAAGCACCTGAGCTCACTTGAAATAGACCCAGAAGACATGGGAAACAGTCCTTTGCTTACAGAAGTCAGCAGAAGTTGTAGAAGTCCATTCTTTTTGACAATAATAGAGCATGGCACATCCTGTGCTACAGTGAAAATGGACCATCCAACTTGTGTTAGTGCTAGCTTCAAAAGTCAGCCTCCATGATGGCATGCGGGTGCAGTAGTGCATTGGTTAAGATGTTCTCACTCCTCTGTACAGTTAAATACAGTGCTGAATGGTATAAATGGGTTTTAAACAGCATGAAAAGCCACTCATGCATTATATTTTGAAGGGAGATCTTCGATTACTGCCACATAGTAAGGTCAAATTGCATTCTCTACTATGTTTTAACAGTTTGGCTCCATCATAAGGACCAGCAGGTGATAAAATGGTGGGTTTTTGGTCAAGACCTGTCACACTGTAAGCACTACAGAAAGGAAAACATTGCAAAACATGACAAGGAATACACCCACCATTCAAGCTGGTGAAATCATGTCCAAGATAGGAATTAACACTGTTTTTTATATAAAATCATCTCATCGGTTAATGTATTTAACTGTTAAATGTTGTCTTTTGTTTTGTTTTTAGTCTTCCTCGACATTTGCTGCCATTTATTGTCCCCGTCCCAACTCTTTTGAGACGTGTTGGATTTATCAAATTAGAAATGAGTACCTATGTCCCCCAAAACAATATTTTTTCTCGGTTTTAACTCTTAATATGTTGTCTTTTCACTATTCTCCATCTAATGAATAGATTGAATGTTTTGAAAAGGATATCATTTTGATTTTATTTACTGTTTTCCAAACGTCCCAACTTCATCGGAGTTGGGGTTTGTAGAAGGGCATGCCGAGACGAGACTCCACCAACCTTGATGCTCTTCTCCTGGTCTGCTTGGCACGGGCGAATCATGCAGACGCGGGTCTGCCTCTCCAGCTGGCACCGCTCGTTGTCGTTGGTGACGCGCGAGGAGATGCCCATGCCGCAGGTGGCCGAGCACTCGCTCCACGCCGTCGTCTGGACGATGCAGTTGTCGCGGGGGCTCTCCGGCTTGGGGCCGTGTGCAGACACCTCCCGGAACACTGGCGGAGAGAGACAGGAGGAGTTGAGGCTCATTCAGCATTCATATTCTGTATTATCAATACTACTCATTTGTTATTATTAAACGCAGAGCCTATGTTAAAAGCTTACTGTCACCAACATGGTAATGTCCAAGTGTCCAAAAGATATTTTTGGGTCTTTTTAGACTTTATTATGGACAGGACAGTATGAGAGGTAGACAGGAAGGGGGAGAGAGACGGGGAGGGGTCAGCAAAGGACCCGGTTCAGCCGCATGGCAGGCAAGTGCCATACCTGTTGGCCACGGCAGGGCCCATATTCTGTATTATCAATACTACTTATTTGTTATTATTAAATGCAGAGCCTCTGTTATAACCTTACTCAGTGGTGTAGTCTACGTAGAACGCGGGTATACGGAGTATACCCACTTCTAAATTTCAGGGATTTCAGTATACCCACTTAAAATCGATTGATCCATTGTTTTGAATAGCACAAATATATCCAGTATACCCACTTCAAAAAATGCTTCAAATATAGAGTATACCCACCATAAAAAAGTAGACTACACCACTGACCTTACTGTCACCAAAATGGTAATGACCAAGTCTTAATCTGTTACGTAAGCGTCTCAGTAATGTCATTGCAATGTTGTTATGATGTAGTCTTTCCAGCAATGAGTGGACAGTCTCGCCTCGCGGTGCATGCAAGATGTGTGTGGTGAGTGAAATACAGTTATATACAGTTACAGTATATAACTGAAATTCAGTTAAAGGACAGGTGCCTAGATAGTTCTTTGTTACGTTGAATAAGTTCCACAATGGCATCCTTCTGAAGAACGCAGTGCTGCAGACGGGGGAATCTCCATACCTGCCAGCGCCTCAGGTGTGTGCGTGTACGCGTGCATGTGTGTGTTTGTGTGCACGTGTCTGTGGGAGAGAGGGAGGGGCAGTGTGTGTGTGTGTGTGTGTGTGTGTGTGTGTGAGAGAGAGAGGGGGGTAGTGTGTGTGTGTGCGTGTGTGAGAGAGAGAGAGGTGTGTGTGTGTGTGTGTGTGCGTTTGTCTGTGTGTCCTCACCTGCCATGGCCGACTCGAAGGTGTCCTCGTGAGGCGTCTCGTCACAGACCCACTCCTCGCAGCACTGGCCAGGGATCTGGATGCGGCGCGGGTAGGGGCAGTCGGGCGAGGGCAGCCGCATGTCGCTGGCGCAGGTGGGCACGCAGCCGATCTCGCCGTTCATGCAGATGCAGTGGTGCTTGCAGCTGGGCTGGAAGGTCTCGCCGCTGCGGTAGATCACGCCGCCCAGGTCGCACGTCTGACCCTCCTGAGCTGTGGCGGGGAAGGGAAGGGAAGGGAAGGGAAGGGAAGGGAAGGGAAGGGAAGGGAAGGGAAGGGAAGGGAAGGGAAGGGAAGGGAAGGGAAGGGAAGGGAAGGGGGTGGAGGACAATGTTAATCCTAAAGTATTTTGAGTCAACTGTATGGTTGTGGAAAAACATGTTAAAGTGAGTAGATCTGCACACTGCCAATAAGCTCCAAAAAAAATAAATGTTATTATTTTAAAAGCAATGTTTCGATCCCCCTGGATCTTCCAAATGTTGTCTGGCACCTGCAAAAAGTGTTTCTGGATGTGCGCACCCTACCCAAAACCACTGTGGGAAAAAACATGCCAAATAGGTCAGTTGACTTTGACTTTGACATTCGACTTTGGTCTTCCTAGGCCGTGAAAGGGAAGGGGAAAAAGCGAGAGATGTTAACCCTGAAGGGAGTATGTTTTGTACATTTAATTTAAAAAAAAGAATGTGTTCTTCTACAACAATGAAAGTGTGGAGACCACTTTCATTTGCCTTTCGTAATGGAGGGATGGAGAAAATAAAGGAGAACGAAAACTAGAGAAAGTTCAGTAACACATGACTTGATGCCAGCGTCATACATATGACATAACAGTGGCATAGCAGTGTCGTAATGCACTCATGCATGTGTCATCAACATTATGTCAATGCCATAAACATTTAATGACTTTGTCATTGAGTGACATGTGATGGTAAAGAAAGCCCAAGTCATGACACTGTTTTGACACTATTATGACACTGTTATGTCATGCATATGATTCCGGAGTCAGGTAAAGTGCAACCAAAAGTGCATTCAGCAAGGTAAGTGTAGGAAAGGTAAGTGCAGACAATGAAAGGGTAAGTGAGAGGAGAAAAGAGGAGAGGAAAGTAAGGAGACGTTGAGTGAGGACAAGGACTTTTATGCTTTGCTGTCTTTGGATATGTTGTCTTTGTGAATTGTTTATTTCTGTCTGTACTGTGAGTCCTATGGAGTGCGTTTTGTGTTTTTGCTGCTCTTTTGGCTAGGGCCCACTTGTGCCTCAATGTGTTTTTACCCTAGTAAAATAAAGGAGAAATAAAAGTAAAGGAGAGTCGGGAGTGACAAGTGAGGACAGTATAGGGCAGTCATGGATAAGCGGTTAGGGCGTCAGACTTGTAGCCCAAAGGTTGCCGGTTCGACTCCCGACCTGCCCCGTTGGTGGCGGTAGTAATTAATCAGTGCTCTACCCCATCTTCCTCCATGGCTGAGGTACCACGAGCGAGCATGGTGCCATCCCGCCACACTGCTCCCTTGGGGCGCCGTTGAGGGCTGCCCCCTTGCATGGGTGAGGCATGAATGCAATTTCGTTGCGTGCAGTGTGCAGTGTTCACTTGTGTGCTGTGGAGTGCTGTGTCACAATGACAATGGGAGTTGGAGTTTCCCAATGGGCTTTCACTTCACTTTCACATAAGGAGAGGATGGGAGGGGAGTGAAGGAAGAAGAAGAAGAATGGAAAGGAGTGGAGAAGAAAGGATGCGAGGAGAGGTAAGGAAGTTATAGGAGAGGAAAGGAAAAGATGGGAGTGAACGAAACAAGGAAAGAGAGGCAAGATGAGGAATGCAAACGAGGACAGGGGTGAAGGCCCAAAGAAAATGATGCAGAAATGCAAATAAAAGAAAGGAAAAAAAAAAACAGACAGAATCTTTCACGATGATGAGCGTTTTGGCCCCCTCTCCTCCCAATAACCCAGCTGGGTGTGTGCTCTCTCTGCAACAAAAAAACCTGCTTTCATTTAACTAAATGATGCCAATAAGTAACCCCAGTAAAATAACGGCTCTCCTATTACACAAGCTGTGCGGCTGCTGGAATGTTGGACGCTCCTCAAGGTAAAATATTTTCATGAGCCATTACTCTCGTCGACTCCCTCCTGCTGTGCCTTGAGTTTTATTGAAGGCAGTCCTCCTGCCTCTATTGAACGCGGACGCGGCGAAGTTATGTCCTACATAAGGCAGCTGTCTCCTATAGTTAGTGTCTCTGGATAACGCAGGCTAGTGCTCTTCATTATTGTAAGGCACTCCAATCCAGAGAGTATATTATTAGCAAACCGGGCATCTTTGAGCTGAAAGACGTTTCACTACTCGAGGAAGGAGGAAGAAGAAGCACCTTCAGTTCTGATTGATCAATCAATCAATTGATCAATCAATCAATCAAAATGTATTTGTATAGCACACCATCACAACTATACAGTTGACTCAAAATGCTTTCAAATACACTTACACATTCCCACATGCACATATCAATTCTGGAGGCTGCAGAAAGCCTGAATTGGTATGTGATGTAGAAGAAACTAGAAGACTTTTTTGGAATGAAGAGTGAAACACCTCCAAGATCAAAGAAAGAAGTACATTTTCGTATAGTAACTCTTTGGATAACATGATCGGAATGGACGAGAATCCTCACAGATATTAGATATTTGTCACTTGGTGTTACAAGTTAACACCAGCCAGCCGGGTCAAATGCTGGTGAAATTTCAGTTTGGCTGGTAGAAAAGACCAACTTACTAGCCACTTTCACCCATTAGTGAATGTGTGTTTGGTATAGAGTAGTAGGATTAACATGTAGGCCTACTAGCCACTTTGACTACTGATGAAAAAAAAAACTTCATTTAGAGCCCTAGTAGGGTACTCACGCATGCAGATGCCGGTTTCGGAGACACTCTGGAGGGCGTAGTCGCAGTAGAGCTCCTTGTGGTGGTCACAGGGACTCAGGAGCGAGCAGGGCTCCCCTGCCTGTCGGGCACACACTTTACAGCAGCCACAGCCATCCAGCACCAGGCTGGTGCCGTACGAGCACACAGGAGGCTCAGCCGGGCAGTCACATGGCTGGGAGCACTCCTCGGCAATAACCTAAAAAAAGGGGAAGGTAAAATTAACAAATGACATGCTTTGAAATCAAAGGAAGTAAAAGTGAAGGGTGTCTGTGTCGTGAAAGAATGTTGTGAAGTTCAGATATGTTGTTACTAGTGCTGTGCATATGAAATTGAACCCATCATGGACTTGCAATTCCTGGGATGTCCACGGTGTGGCGCTACGTGGAACGGTCCCTACCGTAGGCTAGATCTCTCCAACATGTAAACATTGAAGTGCGCTGCTGCAGCATGCCGACAGAGCTCTGCGTAATAGCCTGGGGTTTGTTATGTATTGAACATCCCCACGTTTTTTCCATATGATTTCGAAAGACTGCCACGGTTTTGCAGTACTTTGGCTTAAATGCCGTCTTATAATTCACATTTTAATGTCTCCTATATCGAGATGTTGCATATGTCATTACATTCTTAAAAGAATGAAGTTTGTTGTCAATAATTGGATTATGACTACATATGACGTTTCCCATCTGAATAGAAAGGAAATTGTAAGGTTAGTGAGGCCTATATTATCATTGATTGATGCTGTACAAAGGGTACAAATGCATTCAACCTTCTAATGACTATAACACGTTACCATATCAGTGGCTGTGGTAAACACAATATTGTACATTTTGCTGTGCATGTGTAGACCACTAGTCCTTGCTATGAAAAAGTCAGAAAAATATTCCCGAACTTAATCTTGCAACAATGCGCACAATTGTTCATAGATAGATGAAATGCAAAATAGGCGAAATAAATAACCAATGCGAATAACAATCATGTGAAACCTCACCGAATAAGCAGCAATGACCAGCAGGCAGACTTTGAGAATAGTTTCCCCACACATTTTCGAAGAGTCCCTCAAAAACAGCGACTCGAGTCCACAGATGTGTTTGTTTTCGTACGGATGGGCTTGTCCTGTTGCGCAGGTGCTCGTCTTCGTGGAAAGAGTTCTCACTCGTTGCAGAGCTCGCGGCTGCACTGTCGCAGTCTGAGGCACCCTTGCTGCTTATATAGTCTACTCTAGCACGCGGGGTGTAGCCCGAGAAGAGAAAGTTATGCCACGCGACCCAAAGGGGAGAGAAATATTCGAAATCCAGATGGCTTTCCCTGACAACTGAGCGGTGTAGCCTGCGGAACAGACTGCTGCCCACTCCCAAGGCAATCTCTTACCATTGTCTGGCAGGGATAACTAGACTGATTGTACCTATGAAAGACTGGATATGTTTGCATTACGCAGAGCCCTACTTAAAACTAAGGAGGAACAACTTAGCTACTGTGTTGAGGCAGGGAACCGGTAGCCTACTGTAAGTGGTGGCATAGCCTACACCAACTCAATCCCAAACCAACCTTCTTTTTCAGTAGCCGTAAGGCCTAGACTGATCTACCTTACAATTAACTTGGTATATAGGCCTAATAAACGCCAGCTCACTCCCAACTTACAATCATCTGTATTTGTAGATTTGATTTGGCAGGGACTGCACCGGCAGCACATTCTAACTTTATAATAACAGTTTGGCTAATAGGGAACAATCTGCTGTGTTGCAGTATAAATGATCTAACTGTAGAAAAGGTCATTTAAAAGGTGCGTTAACAAAGCTCAGGGTTTCCCCAGGCCCCAGCACTTCATTGCTTAGGCGGCCACCTTGACAAGAAATACCTTCCGCCTTGACTAGGTCTCATAGAGAGATTAAGATTTCATGTTGTGGTTTGTGAATGTAATTTCTAAAGTTGCTTTACCAAAATGTACTTTTAACGGCCCATCACCTTGACTGACAAAAAGTCTGGGGGAAACACTGAAGCTGTAAAAAGTTTATTCGCAAAATTCACCAAGTATAACCTATCAGAAAGGCTACCTGATGCTCCTCTTGTTTATGTGAAGGCAGTTTGCAGTGACCCCGGTACATTAGGTCACACATTAGCCTGTTCGTGTCAAACGCATTTCTCCTCAGAGGTGTTTTAGAAGAGTACTGTTAAACCTCTCAAGACTCTGACAACATACATTACATATAGACTTAGAGCTTAAAGGCAAGCCCTCTGGCATTCACAAGGAATGCAGAAAATTCAGCTTGTGTGTATCTTTGTGTGTGTGTGTGTGTGTGTGTGTGTGTGTGTGTGTGTGTGTGTGTGTGTGTGTGTGTGTGTGTGTGTGTGTGTGTGTGTGTGTGTGTGTGTGTGTGTGTGTGTGTGTGTGTGCGCGCGTGCGTGCGTGCGTGCGTGCGTGCGTGCGCGTGTGTGTGTGTGTGTGTGTGTATGCGGGGCAGTATTTGTATATGCTTCTGTGTATGTAGGACACACTTAAGTTTAGGGGGAGAAAAACCCTGTTGCCCTCTGCATAAGCACATTACACAACTGCATTGCTGTAACGGATGTGTTATAATACCTACTGTGTTCCAAAGTCGCCCAGCGTGTGGGGGGAAGAGGCGGCAGTGTAACGCCAACAAACGGATGTAGACCTTAATTAGACTTGACCGGCTGACACAGGTAGGATCTCATAGCAGAGCAGACCATGACAGCCAACCAGGGGTGAGTTTCTCGAAAGCATATTAAAGATTTTATTTTGGTGGTCTTTTTCGACTTTATTTGACAGGACAGTGTGAGAGGTGGACAGGAAGCAAATTGGGAGAGAGACGGGGAGGGGTCGGCAAAGGACCCGGGCTGGGAATCGAACCCGGGTCAGACGCATGGCAGGCAAGTGCCCCACCGGTTGGCCATGGCAGAGCCTCTTCAAACCATATTTACTAACTATGTTAGCTACTTTGTTGTTTGCAATGCCATTTCCCATTGGCAACTATAACCAAGTTACTAACGGGCTAACAACTACTTACGAGAAACGCACCCCCTATTTGTACATTCACACAGGCTATACAGAGCACTTAACCAAGTTTAGGAAATGCCAATTGAGTTGCCAGTCGTGAGTTGCCAGCCCTTTCCCCTCTTTCTCTCTTCTCCTTTCCTCTTCACAAGGAGAGCAAACAGAGAAAAAACATATAATCGCTACTCCTCTGAATTTCTCTCTCTCTCTCCT
>NC_085876.1:25539980-25544980 GCF_034702125.1 Engraulis encrasicolus | reverse complement strand
ACACACCACTCGCACACTCACAGCTGCAGCCGTCATGGGCAAAGAAATGGGAAGAAGAAGGAGCAAAGGTTCGCTGTGTACCCTGGCATCCGCTCTCGCTATGCCACCTTCCTTACCCACAACGTCTGCCCATGCTGCCACCACCACCACCACCACCACCCGGGGCGGTTGACAGGTTTGGCCGGGCCCGGGTCAGAGTAATCTGAAAGGCCCCCCCTGCCTAATAGATGCAATGCAATGAGGAGCCAATTTTGGGACCCATTTCTGCCTGGGCCCGGGACAACTATCCCCTTTGTCCCCCACCTCCCCTGTCGGCACCCCTGCCACCACCAGCCCCCTCCGCCACCTCTGGTACTGCCACTGTTTTTCCACACGCATGGGGGCAGCTGGTTCCTAATGCGGCTGGTGGCAAGGCCTCGGCACTGTGCCGCTGCAGGGACAGAGAGAGAGAGAGAGAGAGAGAGAGAGAGAGAGAGAGAGAGAGAGAGAGAGAGAGAGAGAGAGATGGAGGGCGGGGTGGGGTGGCATTAAGGCCGGGGTGACTTTTTGAAGTTAATGAGGTGAAAATGCCGTGGCTGGTGGTGTGCACGCTGCAGTGGGTGTTTACACTGTCTGCACATTTTGATTGGGAAAACGTAGTGCATTTCCTTCCCGTGTCGGATAAGTGATTATGACATGTTTGGGAGGTCGTGCAGTGCCAGAGACCGCTAGGGAATAGCTTGCTGAACTTAATGGATGGGGAGGTTTTAAAATCAGGCGCGTTCTCATATGGGCTCTGGTGGGGAGAAATTTAAAAGACAACGCTATAAACGGGGCCTGAACAGATATGTTAATTATTGTTATTGACGCAGCCTATAATATTCTACATTCTTTCATCACAAGACCTATATATGTAATGCTGCTTATATAATATAAAAGGCTCCCGACCTTTACATGTGACTCCTTACTTTTTTTTTTGTCTTTTAGACTTTAGTCTTGACAGGATAGTTTGAGAGAGAGACAGGTAATGTTTGGGAGAGAGAGACGGGGAAGGGTCGGCAAAGGACCCGGGCCGGAACCGAACCCGGGTCGGCCGCGTAGCATATGAGTGCCCTACCAATAAGCCACGGTAGGGCCGACTGCTTACTTATTGAGGAGGCAGAAGAGTGTGGCGTGTTAAGAATCAATATGTTGTTTTTCGTGATTTCAGTAATTCCAGGAATGTCATTTCATGACTTCTATCATTCGACATAAACATCGCTTGTTGGGATTAAATGGCAAAAGAAGACAGAGAGTTTCAGCTCTTTTGTTCTTTTGTGTGTGGATAATTCTGTGCAGAGAGACAGAATGGAAGTTGTTTGTCGTTTCTTTTTTTTTCTATCTTCCTTTTCCTCTCCCTCCACTTTGGACGGCAATCAAGTGACGAGTCATCAGATTTCAAGGAAGGAATTCCAATATCCTGAGAACAATGCGAGCAATTTTATTGGGCTTGTGCATTTAGTTGTAGCACTCATCCTCTCTCCGTAAAAGATCTAAGCATCGCAAAGCTGAACATCTGTGCGTGCATCACCAGAAAATCGTTAACAGTGACACGAAAGAACAACGATGACAAAGGAGACACCCTCATAACAGATTGAATAAGCACGAAAGGCTTATATAGTGTAGCATAGCATGGTGTTGCATAAGCCCTAGGACAATATCCCTCATGTTTTCTTATCGGATTCCTAAGTTATTAGGTATCGTTATTGCTATTCAATTACGTTTTTATTTAATCTTTTGTAACATTGTAAGAGGTCAGAGGTTAATTTGGGTGATGTCATCAGAGTAAGAGGGAGACGATGACGGCGTGTGTGTGTGTGAGTGTGTTTGTGTGTGTGAGTGTGTGTACATGCGTATACGTGTGTGTGTGTGTGTGTGTGTGTGTGTGTGTGTGTGTGTGTGTGTGTGTGTGTGTGTGTGTGTGTGTGTGTGTGTGTGTGTGTGTGTGTGTGTGTGTGTGTGTGTGTGTGTGTGCAAAGGTGTATTCTGCTTACATCTTTCCCTCTAACACCAACATTATCTTTCTCTCTCTCACACACCCCGACTCTCCTTCTCTGTCCCTATCTCCCTCCCTCTCCCATTCTGCCCCCTCCTCCTCTCTACTTCCTCCTCTCATCAGGGCTGAGTCACTGACATGTCTGATTGGGCTCTGGAGGGAGATCATTTGGGTTTGCTTTGGTTCCTCAGCTGCATCTTGCATCTCGCCTGCTCACTAATGAGAGTGGTACCAGACCAGAGCGGGGCCTGACACTAAACCGCACCATTGGACCCGGAGCTGGGAGCTGGGAACCCGGTGCGGCGCGGTGCGGTGCGGCGCATCTGCCAGACACGGCTCCGCTTGATTCATATGCCGCGCGGGCCACGGCGTTGGGGGGGCACTGCCAAGAAGAGGAGTAAGTGGTAAACACCATCAATTCACTCAACACATTGAAATAGAGAGCTTTCACACACACACGCACACACACACACGCACACGCACACACACACACACACACACACACACACACACACACACACGCACACGCACACGCACACGCACACACACACGCACGCACACACACACACTTCAGCGGTTGATTTACTGCCGAACGCGCGAGGAAGAAGAGCCCCACTTCTCAGATGTGGCTTTCATAACCTCGATGCCTGAAACGTATTAGCCGCTAATTATGTACTCTCTGTATGTCAGCCAGACTTTAGCGTAGCAGCCCTCTCTGTCTGGCTGACTAACGTACCCTGCCTCTCATCTCCTCATACCGGTGTCTGTGTGTGAAGGAGGGCCTCTGTCACAACCGTCATCAGCTCTCATACCCAGGGAGCCTGTGATAAACTGGAATGCAGGGCCACTGACAACTTTGACCAGGGCCAAGTCAACTAAAATGGCCCCCTTCTCGATGCGTACAAATGTCATAAGGATCCGATTCTGGGGCCCCCCTCTCCCTGGGCCTGGGATAACTGATCTGTTTGTCACCTCTGTTGGCTTCCCTGGTGAATGCAAGTTTCTGGTAACGGTTGACATCCATCGTTTCTGTAAATATTCTCATCCATACAGGTCACATTATCGAAGAGATATTAGATGTTTGAAGATGTCATTCTTCTCTAAGGAACGTCCTCAAATTCTGGTTTATGCGAAGCAAAAGGGATCGCTACTACACGTGTTTAGAGAACCTCAGTATTTATAAAGCAATCATCATAAAGCTATACTCTGCAATAGTAGTATACTGAGAATAACAAACACTCAAATGGACACACACGCTGACTACTCACACACTCACAGCTGCAGCCGTCAGGGTCAAATTAACGAGAAGAAGACGAAGAAGAAGAAGAAGAAGAAGAAGAAGAAGAAGAAGAAGAAGGGAGGAGGAGACGGAGCAAAGCATACTAGCCTCGTGTCACCAGCTGACTGGCATTTCCTGCTTGTTGACCTCGTCTCAGTGAAAGGGCAGCAGGTGATTGGAGGAGGTGCGGAGAGCAGAGGAGATTAGCAACACTGAACAGGATCCGGGGGCTGACAGAGGGGTCTCATGATGGTTGATGAGGCTATCAGGCTAGCCGCTTAAAAGAGCAGCCCTCGCTGAACAACAGTCCCGCTCAGGGGCAGATCTAGCCCTGTTGGGGCCATAGGCGAAATATCAACATAGGGCCCTAAAAAGACATATTATTGACATAAAATGCTGTGTTTTGGTGCTGGTGCTTGGTGATGTAAGTGTTTTGAGTTACATATATCTTTGATTACTTTGCGCAAGTGACAAAGCCTACCTTTTTGTGTGTTTACTGCAACTGGTGAGACAGTTGGGGCCCCTATGGAGGACAGATTTGGTCGGGCCCTAGGCATTTGCCTTGGTTTGCCTAATGGAGAGTCCGCCTCTGGTCCTGCTGCTGACATTTGAACTATCTATCAGCTGTGCTAAGAGGGCTTTGCTGGGTCAACGCCCGCCATCGAGGCTTCCTCTGTAGAAAAACAGTTTTGCTCATTGGCTAAAGTTGTTTGATCACACAAATACACATTAAATCCTCCTCAATCCCTCTGTCCTGTTTATGTGGCGTGCCTGTCAAGCTGAGCTAGGGCTATGCTAACAGGCTACTGGTAGCTCATTTTGACAAAGCAGCCCATTTCAACAGAGAGCTCTAAACAACAGGGGGTATGGTGTGGCACCCTGATTAGAACCTGGTCCGCCTAGTAGATTAGAGTAGGGTAGAGTAGAGTAGAGTAGAATGGAGTAGAGTAGAGTAATACAGTACCGGTATTTACTAATCAAGAAGGAAATGAAGGTGTCTAGTAGCACACATACAAACAGATTATGTCACATGAAACATTCATATATTAAAGGTCTATCAGTGCAATTGTTGTTACTGATTGTTGGGGGGGGGGGGGTAAGCCGTCCAGTCACCTGTGACAATCTCTTTCTGTGTGCCATCCTGTGAGGTGTTACATAGCTGGATGGCCCTGGGGACAAAGGACCTTCGTAGCCTGTCTGTCTCGGGGATAGCGCCGAATCTGTAGCTGAACAGGCATCTCTGTTTGGCAAAAACTGATGGCAAGGGGTGATTCTAGTTGTCCATTAGAGTCTAATAACAAATATCATGGTTGTGGGATAACAATATTAATTCATTTTAAAGCTAAAAGGTTCTACAGTACCCCCATGCCCCACTTGTGGAATGAACTCATAATCAAGAAGGATTTTTATGGTTGATGACAAAGACAACCACATTCATAGAGAGGTTACGGGTAAGGCCTTTAACGGACGGTTACATGCAGTAGCCCCAGTATTTTCTAAAGATTTTGGCTGACATAAGATTCTTTATTGACAGGACAGTTTGAGAGGTGGACAGGAAGCGAATGGGGAGAGAGATGGGGAGGGGATGGCAAATGACCCAGGCCGGGACTCGAACCCGGGTCGGCCGCATGGCAGACGAGTGCTCTACCAGTTGGCCAAGGCAGGGCCCCCCCAGTATTTTCTAGTCAGGGTTGAATTTCTGGAAAG
>NC_085876.1:25524980-25529980 GCF_034702125.1 Engraulis encrasicolus | reverse complement strand
GTCACTGTGTTTAAAGGTGCCTATGTCCTCCACAAAATTTCCACAAAAAGGAAAGAGGGGGGTGCTTGCCTAGGGCACCAAATTGACTAGAACCGGGCCTGACAGTAGACACAGAACCTGCCTGACCTTATGTTCAGACACAGTTAACAACTGTGCAAAAGAGAGTGACCAGACTGCCCCTGTGTATGTACACAGTTCTCAAGGACGTAAAAGAAAGTGAACTCACTGACCTTGTGTACGTACTACGTACACACAGTAGTGGACAGGGACAAAAAGGGCCGTTCCTCAGTGGTGGAACGGTCTCCCAGGAAGACTAGGCACATCTCTTTTAGCCTTTTTTTTGTTGTTTGTTTTTTAAAGATATTTTTATGGTCTTTTTTTTTACTTTATTCACGATAATACAGTCCAGATGGTGACAGGAAGCGAGTTGGGAGAGAGACGGGGAAGGGTTGGCAAAGGACCCAAGCCAAGAATCTAACCCGGGTCGGCCGCATAGCTAATGAGTGCCCAATCATATGAACCACGGTAGGGCCATCTCTTTCAGTCTTAAAGGGACACTGTGTGAGATTTTTAGTTGTTTATTTCCAGAATTCATGCTGCCCATTCACTAATGTTACCTTTTTCATGAATACTCACCACCAGCATCAAATTCTAGGTATTCATTATGACTGGAAAAATTGCACTTTTCATACATGAAAAGGGGGATCTTCTCCATGGTCCGCCATTTTGACTTTCCAAAAATAGCCATTTTTAGCTGCAAAATTGACTGTACTTGGACCATACTAGAAAATATTTGTTTAATACTTAGTAAACGTTCATGTAAAGATCAAATCTGGCAATAGGCAGCCCAATTTCAATAAGCAGCATAGTTGCAGTACCTTTTTTGACAATTTCCTGCACAGTGTCCCTTTAAAGTGTTTATGAAACGAAAACAAACGGTCATTCCCATTAAAGCCTTGTTTTTTCTGATAGCATCGATGAGACTTTGAACCCAATCATCCTGGAGGAACTTGTGAAAATGGCAACTCGAAGTGTGAATTCTGTGAAATTTGGTGTGACTAATGAGCTGGGCTGTGACATCATAGAGGGGAGTCCCTGGTTTGCTAGTATGGCGATCTGAGAAAACAACACACATTTGATGGACCCACATCTTATAAAGGAACCAAAATTCTGATACAAACATCAGCGTGTCGAAAAACCATACATCCAACCTCATGAGAAAAAAAAAACAGCAGCACAAATCTATTTCAGAGGCACTGATACATCTGCAGAAAGTGACATGTCTGACAGGCGAAGTGACGATTGTTGACATAGCCTGACAGTTCGTTTTGTTTATGGTTACGGTTGCTAAGGGCGCTTTGCCATGACCCACAGATGACATGGCGTGTGTATTTGTTGACAAATGGGGGGCATTTTGATTCAATTGCGTGATATAGTGTGATTGAAATGCATGTAGGCTACATGCAAAAATATCATCAACTAGAGAAAAAACTGAGGTATTAGGCTGTTGGAAAAACGCCCTATATAGCCTGAGTCCTCAGCATATTTTTAGCGTTTATCATTATTATTATTTTTTGTGCTCAAAGTCACAGGCGTCGCGTGTCCCTCAGCCGGACTCTGAGGACGAGGTGTGTCCAAACGTCAGCCACACGTGCACCACAATACTAAAAACAAACAATCAACGCTTCAAAGTAGGCCTACGCTATGTGCATCTCTGTTTATTCGCTAAGCAGTAGCAGGACTTTTTCTAGGATTTTTTGGCATGAGGGAGCATCATGGCAGGTCACAGGGGGTGAAGGGGGGTGTTCCCCCCCATGAATGAGAAATTTATTAGGGGCGCTCAAATATATATATATATAAAAATAAAAGTATGAGGGTGCACCCACGGAGGTATGAGGGTGGAGCGCCCCTATTTCCCCGTTCAGAAAAAGCCCTGAGTAGCCCAATCTGTGAGTTGGCTGTCCTCGACTGAGAGCACCACGCTGATGTGCGGATATCCTTCCAAAACCAATTTATTGACCAGTTGAATGGCAATCAATAAAAAGTGCATATTCCGAGAGCATTCGCATCGGTTTGGCATGTAATGTGCATTACCCTTTCCTGAAAACAACATACAAAGCAGATGGACAAGGTAAAACGAGTAGCCTAAAGCAAAGCAGTGCACTCACCTGTCTTCGTGCCCGAGCAGTTACAGGGGCAGTTTCAGTCTGCACGCCGGCGATGTCAATTGTTGGAACTGCTTGAGGCAATAGCATTCTCTTCAGTCCAACCATGCCCGCGACCTCCACATTTGTGGTGAAGCACAAGGGGTGGAAATGTGCCGAGCACAACAGTGACCACGAGCTTGCTTCAAAACCACGCATTGGATCCACAGAGCCCTAGCTTGATTTAGCCTTCTCCTTGTCGGCCACAGTTCCATCATTCTTCACAGAAGGGAACTTGTGTAAAGATATTCCTTCTGTCAAGTAGCCATTTTTGCAGCTGGCACCGTTCGGCCCTCCAGCAACACACTGCTTGACACTGCGCTTTGTTTTGGTACTAGCCGCCATTGATCTGAACAAGGTGGAATGAGGTGAACTCACCCCTTCTATGTCACGCATATCATTTGCATAAAATTTGCATGTCACCCAAAAAACGTTTTAACATGACTTTTAGGACAAAATATCACCCAGACAATATCCCATTTTATTCACAAGGCTTAGAACTTTCAGAATCTGTCCTGGAAATGGTCAAATTCCTTTACTTTGTTTTCGTTTCATAAACACTTTAAAGAAACAAGTAAAGACTCTCCTCTTTTGTGACCATCTACTAAACTATAATGCTGGAGCTGCCCTTGTCCCAGGCCAGACTCCTGACATGTATGTGTGACACGTATGTATGTGTACTCTACTTTACTTTAAAAAAAAAAAACACCAACCCCTATTTTGCATCTGCACTTGTTGTTCTGACGGCTATATTTCCTGTGCTCTTGGTATCTAGTGATGAAAACAAGGTTATGATTGGGTAAGGGATGTGTTAACAGCCTACTGGTGGCTCATTTCAATAAGGCAGTGGGCCAGTGAAATATTATCTGTAGCACACGCAAGGCACTATTGTATGGATTAAATTATTTGTTGTATGTGTTTAGTGGACTATCTAAAAAGCATATTCCTTTCAGTGCATTAATTACCAATTACTAATTAATTAGCTGTGGTTGTACCACCTGGCGCCTGAGCACCCAAAAAGTCATTGACCCGCATATTGACAGATCACTGGCCTCAAAAACACACATCAAGACAGGACGCAGGCAATGGCCATCCATCCCAAGCCTGGTCGAAAGCCGACTGTTGACTCCGTCAAACAGTCTGGCGAAAGAGAAGAGGAATCCGTCTCCATGGACGGTGGGAGATGGTCTGATCTTACTCTGCCATTTAAATTCATTGGAGTTTCGAATTCAAATTAAAACCCATATTGTGCTTTATTAGCATTACAGTTATAATTTAGTGCCACAAAAACATACAAAATAACAAAACCAAAGTGTGAATAGTGTTACCTTAACCAATCAGGAACTGACTTTGCGGGTGAAATCTGCGTCACCACTCTCAACTGTTTGCTTGATTGGCTAAACAGTGAGCAGACCGAGATAGGAAGGTTTCGCTAGACTACAGTATGTGCGGACCCAAAATCTTTCGGTGGAGTAGCCAGGCGTCGCCAGGCTAAGCCATCCCTGCATGGACAAAAAAGTGACCAGACTGACCTTATGTACTTCCCAGTTCTCAGAAGAACGTCTACACGGAAGAACGTGCTAATGTTGTTTGCTGGGTCGTGCACCTATGGTCATACACACACTATGCACGGCCCACTAGGTCAAACACTCAATTTTTCAGGAGAGGAAGAAGCTACAACACACACACACACACACACACACACACACACACACACACACACACACACACACACACACACACACACACACACACACACACACACACACACACACACACACACACACACACACACACACACTAATTGTACAAAACAAATAGGTAGTTGACGCACATTGAATTTTCACAGAGTTGCGTAACAATCCTGTGGTCTTCAAGATATGATATTCCAACACATCCTCCTCCATAATCTTTGAGGACACAGAGGGCCACCCAGACTGAGAACAAAAAGTTGCATAAAATAAAACAACATACCATAAGCATATCATAAATTCAATGTTATCTTACATCTTAGGAACAGGATACAAAATACCTATTAATATAGGATTAAAAAACACGACCCATCACATTTTATCTGTTCAATCTCAATCTGCCTACTCCCTAGCTGTCTCTGTGTACGCATCAGTGTAAATGTATGACCGTGTGCATAGTAGTAGTATCATATTATGTGTGTGGCCATGTGTGGGTGTGATCTCTCTCTCTGCCACTCTTTTTAATATGTTCAGGTTGAATGATTGTATCTTCCTCTTTATGTGTGTACTTGAATCTACTGTAGGCCTACATTTGTGATTGAGCTTGTGTGTGTGTGCGTGCATCCGTGCGTGTGTGTGTGCGCGTGTTTGGCAGACTGGATTACTTACTCATCTTCATTCCCATTGAGAGCGACGTGGGAGTCTGTGGATGACTAATGATTGCAAGGCTTGCATCACTTCATGGCATGTTATTGGACGCTGAAGTGCCTGCTGCAGGGTGTGGCCACGAATGATTGATGAACATGCTATCTGTTTTTTGGCATGCATGTAGACATTAGTGTAATATTAAAATAAAATGAAGAAACCTGCATAATTAAAGAGTGTGTGTGTGTGTGTGTGTGTGTGTGTGTGTGTGTGTGTGTGTGTGTGTGTGTGTGTGTGTGTGTGTGTGTGTGTGTGTGTGTGTGTGTGTGTGTGTGTGTGTGTGTGTGTGTGTGTGTGTGTGTGTGTACGAAGGTATACACTCATGAGAGAGAGAGAGAGAGCGAGCGAGCGAGCGAGCGAGCGAGAGAGAGAGAGAGAGAGAGAGAGAGAGAGAGAGAGA
>NC_085876.1:25512480-25519980 GCF_034702125.1 Engraulis encrasicolus | reverse complement strand
GATCATTTACCAACTTCTCTAGTATTTTTGAGAGACACGGTAGCTTGGATATTGGTCGATAGTTGTTAGGGTCAGTCTTATCACCCCCCTTGTGCAACGGGGTAATGTGTGCAAATTTCCATAGTGTAGGGACAACTCCAGTGGAAATAGAATAATTGAAAATGTGCAATAATGGCTCTGCTATTATATATGCCGCAGTGCGAAGAAAAAGGGGATCTAGGTGGTCTTCTCCAGTGGATTTGCGACTATCAATTGCTAATAAAGCAGATAGCACTGTATGCTTAGACACAGGATGAAGCCTAAATTCCAGATCATCGTCTCTGACATTGTCTCTGATACACATATCATGTCCAGCCCTAGGCATAAAGGAATGATTATTGCTATTATCAAAACTTTGACTGGCTAAAGAAAAATGTTTGTTAAGAGCACTGCAAATGTCTGATTTGTCTTGTAGTAGACAATCATCAAACTTAATGGAAGAAGGCATAGGTGTAACAGATTTATTGTTTTTGTAATTTACAGCCTTCCAGAATTTTGCAGGATCAGAGTACGAGCTAGAGACAAGGTTAAAGTAATAGTCAGATTTAGCCTTTCTTACAGATAATGTACATCTGTTCCTGATTTTCCTGAAACTTGCCCAGTCAGAGGCATCCTTGCTCCTCCTTGCTAATGACCAAGCCTTATTTCTTGACTGAAAAAGAGAGGAGAGTTCAGGGGTGAACCATGGGTTTGTTCTACTTTTTACTCTTATCTTTTTAAAAGGTGCATGTTTGTCAACAATGCAAATAAATGAGTTTGAGAAAAACTGTAGAGCCAAGTCAGCATCAGGAATTTCAGTTGTGAGATGAATGTCACTTTCATAGAGATCATTTAAAAAGGCTTGCTCATTAAAATGTTTCATAGTTCTTTTAACCAAAATGCGAGGCAGTGCTTTGGTTAGAGTGCTGTGCCTAATACAGGCAATGGGACAGTGGTCACTGACCCCTAAATCAAAAACACCAGTTGCGCTAATTTTGTTCATCTTATTTGTAAAAAGTAGATCAATAAGAGATGATTTGCTAAAGTTCTTAGAGTTTGGTCTTGTTGGATCATTAATAAGTTGATCCAAAAATAGACTTGAGAAAACATCTCTAAGATGTTTGGAGGCATCAGTTAGCCAGTCAATATTAAAATCCCCAAGAACCAGAACTTCTGAGTCAGTGAATCTAGATATCAATTCTGCAAGCTGATCTATGGATTTAGAATCAGCTGACGGGGGTCTATAAATCCCAACTATTATGAAGGAGTTGTTATTGGTGCCATAATAAACCTTTAGTGCAATAAATTCAAAGGATTTAGGTTCACTTAAGGAGTACAGAAATGTGACAGAGAAATGTGACTTCACGTAAATAGCCACACCCCCACCCCTCCCGACCCTGTCAATTCTAAATAAATTGTAGCCTGAAAGGTTGACTTCAGAGTCATCAATTTCACTCTTCAGCCAAGTTTCTGATAAAACCAAGATATCTGTGTTAGTTTGAGCAATTAAAATATTCAAGTGGTCCATTTTATCTCGTTGCAATATACTTCTGATATTGAGGTGGATTAACCCAATGCCTTTTCTGTCCTTAAAAACACATGGATTGTCCAAGCGAACAACGTCAGGAGTAGACTCCAATGGACATGTAGCATTCATGACTTCAGGGCTTAGTCCATTATTGAGAGGGATATCAGGAGAAGAATTAGGAAGGACAGTCTCTGGCAGGGAGATATCAGATATCAGAGATACAGCAGGAGAGGGAGAGCTGCAATTATCAGCAGGACCCATAGTAGAGCTGGGTGTGTTTGTGAACTGGATTGGGTCATGCTGTGTTGAATGTCAAGGTGTGCTGAAAGCAATGAACTGAATAAAGTTGGTGGTTAGCTCTAGTAGGCCCAGTTTGTTTGGATGCACCCCATCAGATCTATATAAAAATGATTTGGTCCAGAATATATCAAAATTAGCAATAAAATCATGACCAGCTAGATTGCAGAATTGTTTCAGCCAGGTATGGAGACTATGTAATCTGCTGAAACGCTCTGAATTACTGGAGCTAAGTGGGATAGGGCCTGACATTATGCAGCGTTTCCCGAGGCTTTCAACAGTGAAACATAACGTCTCCAGCTCATTTTGTAGCTTCACAGAGTTCCGGGCCATGACATCATTTGTCCCCACGTGAGCAATGACAGTGTTTACGGAAGAATGTCTGTTCAATAGAGACGGAATGAGATGAGAGATGTTAATAACCCTTCCTCCCGGGATACAGTACGTGATAGCACTAGGAATAATCAGATCTCTGACAATCGAATCACCAACAATGAGAATTTCAGGAGGGCATTGAACATCGCGGTTAAAGTGTATAGAGGTGCGAGGAGGAAGTTGTAGACCATCTGGACGCTGAGGGACGCTGTCAGCCGTGGACAACGCCGGTGGTGTTTGACACGGGCTATACAAGCTAACGACACCAGCATCATTAGCCAACAGAGGCATCGCAGTAGCCCGATGGCTTGACAAGCTATCCGCTGTTGGAGATGTAGAGGCCATGCAATCTGCTGCGGCCATCGTTGGAGAAGAGATTCTGAGCCGCTTATCAGAAACGCGCTCTGGACTCGAGCCGTCGCTGTCTGCAGACCTGTTGCGCTTGGAGGTAGCTTTGCGAGCTACATGTTGACGCGGTGATGATGGATGGCCTGGCCTGAGCCGCTTATCAGAAACGCGCTCTGGACTCGAGCCGTCGCTGTCTGCGGACCTGTTGCGCTTGGAGGTAGCTTTGCGAGCTACATGTTGACGCGGTGATGGATGGCCTGGCTGGATAGCAGGCGAGGGGCAAGATTCGCTGCCCTGTTCATCCGGACATCCAGATCCACTCCGACGTGGGGCAGGCGACGTAGGGAGATCAGCAAGAGGAGCAAAGGAGTTGTGGAGCACTAGATCCGAAACAGCCCCAGTCCGACACGCCGCGACAGGAGGAGGGCGGCGGCGAGACCTGCCAGCAGCTACCGTAGACCAGGCAGAGCTACCCGGGGCGGGGGTCATGGAGACATCCGTGGAAGGCCCAGGTAGTGGCTCTTGAGGAAGGCAGGCTGGCAATACGTATAGTAGGAGTATAGCACCCTTCGGATGGATCTCTATAGTCTGTTTTTCTGCCCGTAGACAGACATTGACTTATTCAAACATTGGGAAACTTGTTTTCTTTATTGGTGCCTCATCGTCATCATCATCGTCACTGAACCACATGCACACCCACAAGCACGTACGCACACGCATGCATGCCCGTATGCCCCGAACACATATACACACACATGCATGCTCACAGGCACAGGCACATGCACACACACACACACACACACACACATGCGCACACACAGACACACACACACACACACACACACACACACACACACACACACACACACACACACACACACACACACACACACACACACACACACACACACACACACACACACACACACACACACACACAAAAGTCAGTGCACAGGGGTGTGGAGACAGTCAGTCAGTCAGTCAGACAGACAGACAGACGTGTGTTCCAACGTGTGTGTTTCAGACATGGGTGTGTGTGCAGCAGGGGATCAGAGGCACAGGGTGGAAATGAGGGCATAAATAAGAGCTGTTTGGCTGGGACAGTCAGACACACACACACACACAGGGGTGTGTATTGTAATTAATGACCATCAGATCTGAAGCACTAACACACACACACACACACACACACACACACACACACACACACACACACACACACACACACACACACACACACACACACACACACACACACACACACACACACACACACACACACACACACACACATGCGCGCGCACACATGTGTGCAAGCAGATACACAATATGCACACACACAGACAGACACACGCACACACACGCACACGGGAGCTCTGGGAAAGGAGTTCTAAGCACTACCAGTGTGCTGTTCATATGAGGGGAGACTCCCTTTACTTCTTCATTCCTTGACTAATTTTCCATGTTGCACTTCAACTCTCAAATTTCCCTCTTTATAATCCTTTCTCTGGGTCCAATGGGTTTGGTCTGTGTGTGCAGAGTCTATTAAGAGAAAGATCACGTACAAATACACACACACATTTGCACACGCCCTTCTGCCCACACACGCACGCAAGCACGCACGCACGCACACACACACACACACACAGGGAAAGTAGGCCTACATAAGTCGTTATTACAAAGACGGTCTACATTTTTGTCCAAGTCCTTCAGCATTCCAGATCATTTTTGGCCTTCAGTTTATAGCCTATGATTGCCAAAATGAGGTGAAGGGGATACAGCGCAGCCCCTTATGAAACGAATGACCCACATTTCCACAGGAGGGAATCCTTACAGCACTTTGTGGAGACTTCTTACAGCTGAAAGCAGCCCCTTGAAACTGACGAGGCTCAAGGTTCAAGGCCTATTGGTGCTCGTTGGTTGTACCCAAGTGGTGGAACAGAACAGTCTCCCAGAGGCAGCAAGACTAAGCACATCTCTTGCAGCCTTCAAGAAGCAAGTAAAGACTCTCCTCTTTCGTGACTATCTACTACACTAATGCTTGAGCTGCCCTAGCCCCAGGCCAGACTCTTGACATGATGTGTGTGTGTGTGTGTGTGTGTGTGTGTGTGTGTGTGTGTGTGTGTGTGTGTGTGTGTGTGTGTGTGTGTGTGTGTGTGTGTGTGTGTGTGTGTGTGTGTGTGTGTGTGTGTGTGTGTGTGTGTGTGTGTGTGTGTGTGTGTCTACTTAAAAAAAAAACTATAACCCTTCTTTGCATCTGCACTTGTTGTTCTGTGTATTTCCTGTGCACTTTGTATTTGCTAGTGATGTTGGCTATGATTATGTCCTCTTTTGAAATACGCTTTGGTTGTAAAGCGTCTGCCAAATGCAATGTAATGTCCATCCATCTGTGCCTGTGTCCATTACAGATTTATGTAAAGAGTTTCGTTGCAAAACAGTGTATCCATCTTTTTTGACTTTTTGCATTTCATTATTGGAAATGACTGTTCAGAAGTCCTTTAATCGATATGTGAATTCTTACGATTCAAATACTTTTTAAACCTATAAAATGCTTTTGCAATGCAATGCAATGTAATGCCCAAAACAAAAATGTCAATTTCTCAAAATGTTTCAAAATGGATATACACCATTTTGCAATGAAACTCTCCGTTTGTTCAATAGCTTTTGAACGGGTGGACTAATTGTCACCTAATCATGTGTGCCAAAAACTCAAAATTGACGCTCAGAATTCTACCTGTTTTCCTTAAAGGTACACTGTGCAGGAAATGCTCAAAAAAGGTACTGCAACTATGATGCTCATTGAAACTGTTGTTGCCTATTGCCAAATTTGATCTTTACATGAAAGTTTACTAAGTAATAAACTAATATTTTCTAGTATGACCCAAGTACGGTCATTTTTGTAGCTAAAAATGGCTATTTCTGGAAATTCAAAATGGCGGACCATGGAGAAGATCCCCCTTTTCATGTATGAAAAGTGCACTTTTTCCAGTCATAATGAACACTTAGAATTTCATGGTGGTGGTAAGTATTCATGAAAAAGGTAACATTAGTGAATGGGTAGCATGAATGCTCGAAATAAACAACTAAAAATCTTACACAGTGTACCTTTAATATTTAATATCGTACAACTTCTTCTGAGAAGAATAATGTGATTATCGCCTCTACTGAACTCCAGAGGGCATGTTGTACAAAAAGACAGCATGAAGCTGTGGGGTCAACCATTTGTGGGAAACGGTTGTCCGCTGACTCTTGCTACAAACGTGTTTGACCACTCCTGACTGGCTATAAAAAGATTAAATGAAAAAAGTGAGGCCTTGGTATGGCCATCCGGTAGGGCACTCGCCTACCATGCGGCTGACCCGGATTCAATTCCCGCCCCGGGTCGTTTGCCGACCCCTCCCCGTCTCTCTCCCCATTCGCTTCCTGTCCTCCTCTCACACTGTCCTGTCCATAATTAAGTCTAAAAAGACCCCCAAAAAATCTTTAAAAAATAAATACATTTAAAAAGATAAAATAAAAAAGTCAAATTTGTTCTCTTTGTACCCAGAGAATATATCAGTAATCCAATTCATCAAAACAGTTCCTATCTACTACCATAGAACTCTGTCTAGGTAGAGTAGTGTGATAATCGCCTCCACTGAACTGAATTATACAATAAGACAGCATGAAGCTGCCGGGTCGACTATTTCTGGGAAAGCGGTTGTCTGCTGTTGCTACAGTGCGGAAGGTGCTGGTGTCACAGGTCTTTGGTTTGCCAAAACGAGCTGATGCTGCCCAACACAGGTGCAAGAATGGGGGATTAGGTGTGTGTGTGTGAGAGAGCGAGAGAGAGAGGGAGAGAGAGAGAGAGAGAGAGAGGGAGAGAGAGAGAGAGAGAGAAAGAGAGAGAGAGAGAGGGGAGGGACAGTGGATTTAGATGTAGTGACCCATGGCATCATCAGCAGGTCACTGGGCAGTGTGTGGTGTTGCTCTCCTGCGGAGAAGCGGAAATTTGAGGTGGCTGACCCTCTGGATGCTCCATCCTAATGTAGCCTACGTCTAACAGACATCAACACCTAATCTACTCTCACCTCAGTCGCATAATTCCTCGAAGCACCTGAAGTTCAGAATTCCCGTTAACCCTTTAAAATGACCGTTTTGAAACTTCATTAGTAAATAACTTTTCTATTTTTCATCATACACAAATTACACTTTATGATATCCTCCAGCTAACCTATTTAAATGGTCAAAATGAAATACAATGAAATTCCTAAAGAATTGTGGAAGATACACCAACTTGTTACATTCATGGTGTTTCGGTCAAAAATGACCGGACCATTAATTTACATCTCCCAAAGTTATATACAGTTATATTACATTCACTTTACTCTCATATTCTTTTTCGTTAGGCTTTTCAGAATACAACCATATGTGCCACATTAGTATAGATATTTACAGTTAGTTGAAATACTTGAAAAAAGTAAAAGTGTTCCAAAGGGCCTGAAAGCCTCTGAGAGGCCAGAGGGTTAATAAAACGTATTGGTGCAAGATGAGAGAAAAAGCCTACAAATCACTAAAACAAAGCAGAATAACATTTAAATCACATTGGAAATGTTTCAAAAGGATGTCTAAAAGGTATTAATCACAAAATATGCAAATCAGATTTTTAATCAATGTATTATTACCTCTTTTGTGTAGGCGGTCAATTTTGACCGTTAACGTAACTATGTTTCTAACACAACCAGAGGGTTAATGGTAAGTTTGTTGTCGCCAAAAATGGTAATGACCAAGTCTCAAAGTACAAGAAATGCCATAGCAATGTTGCTGTGTTTTCAGCAAACAGTGAGTTGGATCACCAGAAATCCCATCAGGGCCAATGGAATCCCTTATATGGGTGTTAAAACTGTTGCAGAAATAACTTTCAGGAATATCTGAAGGGAAGAAAATGTAAGGCT
>NC_085876.1:25487480-25504980 GCF_034702125.1 Engraulis encrasicolus | reverse complement strand
AATACTCTTGGCTGGCTTTTTTGAGACAGGACAGTGGGAGAGACTTCTTTGGTGTTAAAGGTGAAGAATTTGGAAAAAATACATGGTGCCTAAAGTCAAACATGGGAGGGATACAGCTCTTATGTGGAGCTGCATGCATGCTGCTGGTGTGTGAGGGCTTTTATCATTGATTACATCATGAAGTTAAAAATGTATTGCTCTACAAATAGCAAATACATGGCCGTAGCCAGCCATGTGAAGTAGCCGAGGTCCATGATGCGCGCCAAAATTGTATTATTAATATAAAATATAAATTAAAAATGAATTCATAAAATAAATAAATATAGGCTACACAGGCCTATATATAGGGCCCTCCTCTATGAATGTATAGGCCTAATGTGAAATAGTAACTTAAATATGTAGACATGTATAATAATAAATATGTTGTAGTTTTCAGCCAACTCAGCCTATTCCCTTTGAATGGCTATGCTTTGGTATCATGCCTCTTTTATTATAAACAGCATCCTCCCAGTCAGTAAAGCCCTTTGTAAGGAAACTAAAGCTTGACCCTGAAGTTGCGCAATAAGCTAAATCCTCAGATGGCAAGTTGCTCAGCCATTCATATTTTTCTCCCAATGAAATTACACTTCAGCTGCTTTCCTCCAAAGATACAGGGATAGCTATCTCTGTAGTGCAAACCACCTATTTTGGAGTAAACTTTTCTCTTCCTAGAGTCGCATCAAACGTTTTGTTTTGATTTAGTTGTTATAGTTCTTCACAAGCGCAGAAGACAAAAGTCTATCAACGAGAAAGAAAAGTAACCTATCCTACGCGCTCCTGAGCCATCTGATGCGTCACGCTATGCAGACACAGTAGTCACGGGAGCCTCTTCAGGTGTGGATATTTTACTGCGATTGACTCTGACGAAGACGTGGCAACGTCGATAGTCTTGGCACTTGTCCAAATTAACAGGAAAATATCCACACCTGAAGATGTTCAGGTGACCTCCTCTGTCAGTGTTTATCACATGCTTTCCAATTTACAATCAATTACCTTTCACGGATATCCTGCTTTTACCTTTATGCAGCAGCTGATGCAGCAGCCGGCCTTCTTAAAATAATGACTCAAATGGCTTTTTAAGACACCATAGCCTACTTGTTACGCATGAGCTTTATGTAGGCTATACAACGGTTGGCTTTCTGTTAGCGGAGATCTCACCAAGCGCATGCTTAATGGGCGCGTTGGTGACGGCACATTACTGCACAGGCTGCACACGCACACTTTGCCATTTCAATGCATTTTTCCAACCAGAAAGCATGGTAATTTTGCTTTGCGCAATGCTCTGTCACGAACGCGACCAAACACTTGCGATGTCGGCTGAGTTGCGTTCTCTCCCACGAGTCGCACCACTTTCGATATTAATCAATCTTGTTTACTCTCAAAAACAGAACACAAAGGCAAAACTAGAACACATAGCATATGGATGTTAACCACAGTTTGCAAAGGACGCTTCACAAAGGTTTATAGATGTTTTTTGTGTGTTTCAGTTGGTCATATATGCCGTTAAGATAATAATAATAATAAAAAACCTCTCACGATAGGCGAGGTCCGGACCTCGCTAGCCTCAAATGTAACTACGGCCATGAGCAAATATGTCACCATCTCTCATTGAACTCCATTGATTTTCATTGTGTTGCTTTCCATGATTACAATGACCCTAAACATACACCTAAGGCCAAAGTTGATTTTCTGGAGAGGTGTGAGTGAATCAGTGATTAAGTATGACAGCCGATCTGCGTATTTGAAGTGTTTTGAAGTGACTTATCTGCTCATTTTCACATTATGTTCGCTAGGCGACAAAACTTTTGTCTTGTGAAAATCTGCCCTGTCTGTGTTCATTAAAGGGTCAATCTTTCTTTGGTGCATGACATTTATTTTTGTACATACATTTTCATTCAGGAGGGTTGTAGCTTTCATATGAGTGACTTCTGAAGCCATGTGATTAATTGAAAGTCAGGTTATTAGCTGTTATTCCAAACAGATGGATAGGCGACAACTCTTTTGGAGGCGAGTGTACAATCGAGGACACAATTATCGCCAACATCACTTTTCTTTTCCCCTTTTTAGAAGTTCTACCCTTTTTGAGTTGACACCCCAAAGCGAAACACCTTTCACAGACAAGGTGCAGATGTCAACTTTTCCCCAAACATTATTGATCATATTGGACTTTCACCCCAATCATATCATGGTGCTGTATTGTAGGACCCTGTGAGCCTCTAGTCCCCACTGAATTACTTACCTGTGTACAGGTCTGTTTACACAAATATAATGACAGTTGTAACAACATTCTCCAAGAGAGTTGCAATCATGATAGCTGATAGTCAAGATAGTTTACTACCCTTTGTAGTACGGCTTAGTATTGGTATTGTGTTGTATGTTGAATGTTAAATGTTAAATGTTAATTTGTACTGTATTTATTATTGACCACTTATTGTTACCAGTCCATCACTGTTACCTGTCCTGTCTTGCACTTTATGTCAGTCTGTAAAATGTCAGTCTTGTATATGTCTATGTCCTGGCATGGTATAGAGAGAAAACGTAATTTCATTTCCCTGTATGACTTGTGCGAAGAAAGTGACAATAAAAGCTGACTTGAGTTGACTTGACTTGACTTGTGTTTCCACTTTTTGTATTTGACAGTTAAGTATTTTGGTTCAATACTTGGGGTAATGTTTTGAGGATGATGATTATGATTATGATGATGACAATGACAATGACAATGACAATGACGATGACGATGACGATAATGATGAGGTCTGGAGGAGCAGCAGAGCCATCTCTGAACTTTATTGGAGACTATTGCAGAAGGGAAACTATTAAGTGTTGCTGTAACAGATTGCTATACCAGATAAGTGGACCTATAACGAATAATGATGGCAACGATGACGATGACGATGATGAGGATGATGATGATGATGATGGTGATGGTGATGATGATGATTACATTTGGAGGGGTGATGCCACCTCTGCAGTCAATTAGAGAGCATTCTGAGGAGGAGAACTATGTATTTGTACGATGATGATGATGATGATGATGATGATGATGATGATTACATTTGGAGGGGTGATGCCACCTCTGCAGTCAATTAGAGAGCATTCTGAGGAGGAGAACTATGTATTTGTACGATGTACGATGATGACGATGATGATAATGATGATGATGATGACAATGATGACGATGATGATAATGATGATGATTACATTTGGAGGGGTGATGCCATCTCTGTAGTCAATTAGAGTGAGGAGGAGAACTATGTATTTATTACTATTTACTGCCGCTGTCCTGCCTATATGAGCGACCCGTCGAGATGTGATTCTCTAGGCTACTGAGCATGCGCACGCATGCACACACCCTCGCGGTGGTTTTCGCGGGTGATTGCCCATCGAATTGTGAGACCGCAAGTTACGATACAGGATCCCCTGAGACTGTCAACTTTAGTGACTCAAACTGTAGCCTATGTCATCCTGAGGTTACCACCAGTCATCCATAGTCTAGGTAGCCTATAGCCTGTCCACCGACTGTCATGGACTGAAAGTTACGATATATCCCATGGGGGAAAACGGGAAATAGCGTGGATCATCCAGCAGATCATTGGAAAATCTGCGAAATAGTGGCCTCACATTTGCTACTTTGTTGCCTAACCATGACCGCTCACACACTCAGCCTCGAACACTGTAACATCGATCAGAAAAGACTATTTATGTAGAAAATTATTATGTAGACTATTTATGTAGAAAAAATCGCCACCTCTAATTGAGCTGTCAAAATGCTCCCTCCACCCTTTTCACTCAAGAATTTGCATCGACTGCATTGTAAAATGCCTGAACATGGTAAGAAATGCACTGGCGTGGGGATGTTATGAAATTATGATTCCGGTCATTAAAAGACAGACATCTGCCAAAACAAAGCCACAATACGCTATCTGCTATCTGGGAATATCTAAACCGCGCTTGTTTATCCCCATAGCACATGATTTCATGTGACAATTTGCCTTGCGAGCCCACGTCGCATTGAAACCAAACCAACAGCAAATGACTACATTAAACAACCCGTAGCCAGGCCCTGATCCCAAACACTTTCTCCAGTATTTGCGCAAACTCAACTCAGTCTCTTTCATATGGCACGTTTCTTAAGTTGCTCAAACGAGAGGCTCACGGTTTTTAGTGGTCAGCAGCCGCACGTTCTAAACTCCGCACGAAATAAACAAAGTAATGGTTATTAAAACAGTCCTACGTGGACCGATTGAAACGCTCATTTAGATGAGGCATCGCAAGTCGATAGAACACCACTATCGAATAGGGCGACCGGTCGCTCATCTCGACGAGGCAACACATCTCGACAGAACACCGCTATAACGTAACCAGACGGCTTGGCATCTGAGGCCGGGTCGGCAGACCAGACTGTCGGATGACTCTGCCTCTGCCTCTGCCTCCACCAAAACAACCACATGGGTATGCAACTTCCCATAAACACAACATCCACATCCACATCCACAGCTCCAGGCCTTCAAGCTGTTTCTGAGTCCTACTCTTTATACTTTACTTAGTGACTCCAGCCGGCAAAAAAGACAAACTGAACTAATAAAAGAACGGGGGGAAGGTGGGGATGGGGAATGGGGGGAAAAGTGGGTACAAGCAGGGTGGAATGTTCTTTAGCAGCAACGGAGCTTCTCGTTCACGGCAGGAAGTAACAGTCAAACCGCAGGAATGCAAAGCACTGCAGCAGACATGGTGTTCCACATTGGCTCTATTACCGTACCCTGTGTGTGATGTGTGTGTGTGTGTGTGTGTGTGTGTGTGTGTGTGTGTGTGTGTGTGTGTGTGTGTGTGTGTGTGTGTGTGTACTTGTGCATGTGTGTGTGTACCTGTTTGTGTGTGTGGGATGGGGGGGGGTGAGAGAGAAAAAGAGAGAGACAGAGAAATTGGAGAGAAGGGGGGGGTATAATAGAGCATGAAAACGTGTGCATGTGAGTGATTCTACGATTCCCCTACGCTTTTGGCAAAAGCAAAATGTCAATTATCAGTATTTTTTTTTCAACTAAATGACCTAGATGTTTACATAGTGTATATATTTAAGTTTCCAAACAAACAAAATGCAAAGCTGAAGCTTAAATCATTTGATGAATACTCTAATGAAAGCGAACATTTGCTTAATTATTTTGTCAACAGTGTTATGGACAAATACTATGTCATTTCAAACATATATAAAAATACTACAGAGTTGAAACAATATATGTTTGAAAGTGCTTACGTCCCTCAGCAGTAATGTTGTCATTAATCTGTGCAATTGATATAGAAAATGTGATTGTTGAGCTTCATGAGAAGGATTTTATGAGTCACTGTGATTCAGACTGACACATTTTTCATCATAAATCCCTGTAACGTCTGATTTCAATTATAGTCACCCTCCTTACTCAAGACTTCATTCTCCAGAGATAATCCCTAGTGTATGTTCATAGGATTTTTCCAACACATAAGGGATCAATAGCGCAAAAACACTTTCAAAATAGTCAACGGTGTTACTCAACTGTGTTACGGTCAAAAGTGCAGGGGAACAAGTTGGCACTTTTTTAGGAGAAAAAACAGAGCAGACAAACCCATCTCCCTAGAACACAAATTATTTTGTTTGTTTGTCTGTCAATATGGAGATACATTGACAAAAACATACTCCTCCTGAACTGGCATCAGTGTTGCCAGATTGGGCTGGTTCCCGCCCAATTGGGCTGCTTAGGATGGCCGTGTGCGGGTAAAAATGGCATCTATCAGAAAAACCTTCCCACTGCCATATAAATCAATAGAATTGGGCGGGTTTTTAGGGCGGATTTTGATCATTTTTGGGCTGGAAATCATCAGCCTCATCTGGCAACCCTGACTGTCATACTTAATTGTAACACCATTGACGGTAACACCGTTGACATTTCAGCCATTTTTATGGTGTTGTGCTAACTGAGGACCTTAGAAGTTCCACCACAACACCTTAATCAATTCATGTATCTGTATGCTTTATCTGTGTTTTTCTACATGTGATTTCTAATTCAGATTCTTATGAATATGTTGATAACACTGTTGACAGGCAATTTTCCCGCTATGAGAACATGAAAAATAATGGATTAAATTATGGAAGGATGGAGCTCAAAATTTACCAAAAAGTCTTCCCGTATCCTGCCAAAGAGGTTATGACATCACGTGATGTTATTCGTATGGCCTAAGACCAAACCATTACTGATTTATGGAGGAGGTTTCAGACCGTGACACGGTTAACACAGTTTTCGTGGACACACACAAAATGGCAAATTTCATGTATAATGGAGAGGACAGTGGTCTTTCTGACAGTTTTGTCATATTGTGATGATTACTGTGAATCAACATTTGCAATCGTCTTGGGCAAAACAAGTTTCTTTACATGCTAATATGAAGACTGAATCTGACATTTGGAAAACAGGACAGCATGAAAACGCCCAAAACCAGTATTAAATATTCATTCTTGCTGAGGGAAATAATGCTATGTCTACACTTTCTGTATTATATGAAAGATAAATGTTTTCTAATGTCCAAAACATCATTGGATGCAGTTAATAGTTAGTGGAATTGCCAAATAAAATCCACAGACTTAAAAGTGTAGGCGAATTAGAGAATCGCTCATGTACAGTATGAGAGAGGCAAGGCAGAGAGCTGGCATGTGAGAGACAGAGAAAGTAGCTCTTTGTGTATGAAAGACCCAGGGAAAGACTGACAATGTGGGTATGTTTGTCTGTGCACGTGTTTCTGTGTGTGTGTCTGTGTGTGGTTCGGTTGAGGTAAGGACACTATGCAAACCACACAATTCTTCTGCCACGAACAATTACCAGAAGCCCTCCCTCCACACAGCCAACCAGGCAGAGGACAGCACACACACACATGCACACGCACACACACATGGATGCACACACACACACTTGAACACACATACACAAATGCACACGCACACAAATGAACGCGCACACACACATGCACATGCACACGCACACACACATGGATGCACACACACACACTTGAACACACATACACACATGCACACGCACACAAATGAACGCACACACACACACACACACACGTGCACGCAGACATACTAATTTGCGCACCCAGACACACGCACGCACGCACACACACACACTTGTGCGCATATAAACACACGTGCACACTCGCACGTGCACACTTGCATGTACACACACGCGCACACACACGCACACGCACGCACGCACGCACGCACGCACGCACGCACGCACGCACACACACACACACACACACACACACACACACACACACACACACAGACACCTCAAACCTTAGCACTAAATCAGTCCTTTGTATCTTGGGGTCCAACATGTCCTGTGCTGTACTGAGGAAGAATTTCTTCTTGGAGGTTAAAAAATTACTGGCTCTACCTTTAGCCAGTTTTTGTATGTCATGCAATGAAAACTAACTTCCCGCCAAACTCTTAAGGGCCGTACACACACATCGCTGCTATTTGCTAGCTTCTCGCTTGCTCGCCTACTCGCCTCTCTTTCATGGAACGTTCGCTGAAAGTTCCCGCGGCTTTAACTGCCGATGAACAGGCGAGAAGTACCGAACTCTGCCTTCCAATTGGTTACTCGCTTACTCGCCTCGCTCGAAGATAAAATATTTTCAACTCGGGAACCGCCCACATCGCATCGCTTGTACAGTACTCGCCTACTCGCCTGCTAGTCTCGCTGGAACACATTGACAATCTATTGAGTTCATTTGCTGAGCGAGTAACTAGCAGCGACGTGTGTGTACGGCCCTTTAGTTGGCATCTATTACAGCCCATTGCTTTGAATGCTTAGTTTATGTCATTTCTTGCAATGTATTGTCTATAGATTCACAAAGTTCCTTTTCCAACATCAAATTCCCTATTTGTTGTGTGCATTTATTTCAGAGAGCAACGGCACAACAAACTTGAAATAAACTGAATGGTCAGTAAATTGAATTGCGGTGGGGGAAGGTGTGGTGCTCCAAGCCTTTTGACCTGTAGTGTACAGTGTACAACAAAAATGAGTACACCCCTTTTGAGAAGTTTAAGAAAGAACGTTTAACAAAATTACTTAAATGGCAAATTTTCTCATTTTTGTGAATAGATGATGGTGCAAAGGTGAGTATATCCTATGTTAAAATTCCATAGAGAGGACAATGATCTGATTCAGTAATCACAGTGCATGTTGACATTCATGTTGCTTTTGGTGAAATTAAGCTTCCCAATGGTGAAGACATTCCTGCAGCCCCACCACACATGCTTGACACCATCTAAAACAAATTATTTTATTTTGTGTCATCGGACAGATGTTGTACTAAACTTGCTTTATGCACATTTTGGAAATAACTTGTGTGTTCATTGAAATATTGTTATTTTTCAAAAGGCGTGTAGGTACTCATTGTTGCTCTGCACTGATATAGTGTCCTTCTTTATTTTGAACAGATTTAAACTTTTTTGTAAGAAATGTGTAAATAAAATGCATGTCGTTTGCCTTGGCATTTTGCTTTTGTGATTGTGCAAGAGCATCGTCCGTAGAAAGCTTGAACTAAGCAAACTGTCGGTGACTGGGCAGCAGGCTTGTACGAAATTCCGAATGGAAAGAATTTCAATTCAAAATAATGCCATAATACGAACACTAGGTGGTGCCATTACCTTGAATTTCTTTGAATTTAATCTACACCACCCATTGAAAGTACATAGAACACCACCACCTAGTGTTCGTATTATGGCATTACTTTGAATTTAAATTCTTTCCATTCGGAATTCCCTACAAGCCTGCTGGGCAGGCAGGCACTAAACACCCTGTCCACTGGGAAAGGACGTCTTGATGTCTCATGGGGAGAGTGTGGCAGACAGTCGAGATGTTTAGGAAGCACTGCTGTAAATTATCCCCAAGTTTGACCTTTCCTTCCCAAGAGCTATCTGTCTGTGACCTCCTGTCCAGCCCAGTCCAGTCTAGCCAGCGTCTAGTCAGCGTTTTGGCTGTCAGCTATGCGGATGCCTGCGTCACACACACGCACAAGAGGAAAGGGAGAAGCACCTTCACTGGGAAACACCAAGCTCCAAAATGGAAAACAATTGCATAATAAATTGAAACAACTTGCACAGATTCCATGCTGAAATAAAAAGTACTGTTCAATACGTGTCTGTGAAATGTGTGTGTGTGTGTGTGTGTGTGTGTGTGTGTGTGTGTGTGTGTGTGTGTGTGTGTGTGTGTGTGTGTGTGTGTGTGTGTGTGTGTGTGTGTGTTCTCATATACCATAGTGTGAACTGTGTATAGTGTGTATACACAGTGGATAGTGTGTACAGTCACTGTATGAATGCTTGACCCCGGCTCTTCCTCTGGACCCTGGATAGAGGACTTTGGCATATGGACTATGTAGATTATGCTACAATATCACACAGTAACCCAATCTTAACCCTATTTATTTTCAACTACTACCGCTGTGTGTGTGTGTGTGTGTGTGTGTGTGTGTGTGTGTGTGTGTGTGTGTGTGTGTGTGTGTGTGTGTGTGTGTGTGTGTGTGTGTGTGTGTGTGTGTGTGTGTGTGTGTGTGTGTGTGTGTGTGTGTGTACAGTACTGCTTGATGGCTGAGTGTATTCAAGTGTGTGCAGTGCTATATGTTTAATGTGCAATAATGTGTATTAGTTTTTTTGTGAATTTATGTAAGCTTAGACATCTTAATTTTCTTCAGAATTAATAAAAGTTCTCTACTTTTTTGGCAGGCAGACAGGCAGACAAAAACATAAATAGAAGTACCAGGATATGTATGTATGATATGCACACAGAGAGACATACAGAGACCATAGCAATACAGTGAAAAAGGTGCCCAACATTCTAAGTAATATGCACTGAAATGGCACAATAGCATGACTCATCAAAACATAAAGCTACTGTGAATTGAATAGACTGGCGGCCCTGCCGTGGCCAACCGGTAGGGCACTCGTCTGCCATGCGGCCAACCCGGGTTCGATTCCCGGTCTGGGTCATTTGCTGACCCCTCCCCGTCTCAATCCCCATTCGCTTCCTGTCCACCTCTCCAACTGTCCTGTCAAACAAAGTCATAAAAGACCCCCCAAAAATGAATAGAATAGACTGCCATGCACATCGTCTTGCGCATATTGACTTGTCCAGTAGCGGTTTTGTTTAGAGACTCCAGCTGCGAGCGGAAGGCCTCTGTGTCTGTTATTTCTAAGTGCACTTCATGCCCCATTGCCTAGCGCTGGCAACAGCATAAAAAAGGCTCCTACGCAGATGCTAGCTTCATTTCAGAGCAAAAACCTGCACAGAGAGAGTTGTACAGCTCGCGCCACGTTCAGTGATTTGCTTTTAACTTGCTGCAACATCAACACGTGCTGACGACTGACGGATGTGAATCCGATGCTGACGTCAAAGCCGTTTGCATAGCAATGCTGGGCACTGACAGGGGTGGGCAGGGCCATAACCAGACATTTTCAAATACCGGGGTCAAATACTGTGTGCTGTACTGTATACTGTACATTTAGAATGCTTCAAATACTTCAAACTCTTCAGTTTGTTTTTATTAATCACTGCCTTGAGGATAAATGACTGCGTCAAATACAGATTGAATTCATCATTGTTGATTATATATACATTTTCATCATAGATAAGTTTTACATTACTGAAAAAAATACAGAGGACATGACCTCTGTGTCCTCAATGGTAGTTTACTTCCATGTAGGACAAGCAGACTTTTGGGAAGTGCAGGGTAATGAAGACTGAATGTCCGTTTTAATGGCCCATTTAGCTTGTGTGCTGGCGGTCTATCAGTTGCTCTGTCTATATTGCGTCAACATTTTTTAAACTCTTTTCTACCAACTGCACTCTGTTGGCTGCTGAATCAACAGGCCTAACTGTACGAACAGACAGCCGGTGTTCTGTCGAGATATGTTGCCTCGTCGAGATGAGCGACCGGTAGCCTTACTCGATAGTGGTGTTCTATCGATTTGCGCTGCCTCATCTAAATGAGCGACTTTCCGTGGAAGACGTTTCAATCAGCCATGGTCCACGTAGGACTGTTTTAATAACCATTAGGCCTACTTTATTTATTTCACGGACAGGGGTGTGCAATCGTTCGTGCGGAGTTTAATAAGAACGTGCGACCGCTGACCACTAAAAGATGGTCATGCCATATGAAAGAGACTGAGCTGAGTTTGAGCAAATACAGGACTGGAGAAAGTGTTTGGGATCAGGGCCTGGCTACGGGTTATTTAATGCAGCCATTTGCTGTTGATTTGGTTTCAATGCGACGTGGGCCTGTCTCGCAAGGCAACATTGCCATATTAAATGATGTGCTATGGGGATAAACAAGCGGGGTTTAGAGATTCCCAGATAGCAGATAGCGTATTGTGGCTTTGTTTAGGAAGATGTCTGTCAATTTATGGGCAACATCTCTTTTAATGACCGGAATCATATTTTCAAGACATCCCCACCAGTGCATTTCTTATTGTACCAAACCAGCCTTAGGCTACTTAACCCATACGAGAGGCTATGTAATTTCCGAACCAGTAGTCTACTGCCAATTTCAATATGCTGCTTGATGAGTTTTGATCAGCAGAGTGCTGCTGTGCGATGCGTAGGAAGGAGGCTGACGACTTCTCTCATTTCAGGATATTTATTCGACTGAACACAGAAATATGGCCATCTACCAGTTGGGTTAAGCCCGTACAAACTGAATGAAATAGGCTGACAATCATATAAATGCCCATCTAGGGCAAGTCCATTGTGTCAAAATACAGTCGATGAACAATCACACATAACTCACATCAAACTGCGGTCGCACAATTCGATGGGCAATCACCCGCGAAAACCGCCGCGAGGGTGTACGCATGCTCAGTAGCGAAAAGGATCACATCTCGACGGGTCGCTCATATAGACAGGACACCGGCATTGAAACGCTGCAGAATCCAGCCTGGACTGAACAGACCTGTGACAGCAAAAGCAGCTAAAGATTCGACCTTGGAACGTCAGGAGGAGCGACCGACCGAAGCTCGTGTCTAGAAAGATGTAACCACTTTTTGCTGATTGCTCCTCCTTACAAAGTCAAATACGTTGACTCGCTTTCACCACTTCTACCCCCTATGGTCTGTCTGTACAGTAAGGTTACTTTCTGAATCCGCATTGGACTTTTCCTTCAAGGGATCACCAATCACCTAAAGCTTAAATTATATGTCATTCTTATCTTTATTTTTTGCCATATGTTTTATCTTATTGTTTAACATTTTCTTTGACTGTAATTTCTTTACTTCTTTCTTGTTTCCTTTCTTTTTGCATTTGTTTTTTGTGAAGCACATTGAGTTGCACCTATGTATGAAATGCGCTATACAGATAAACTTGCCTTGCCGAGCCCTACTTTACCGTAGAGGTACGTATCTATATAGATGCTGACATTCTCTCACCATTATTATATGGTGTGACGTATAACGGACGGGTTGGTCTATATCAGACCGCTGTCAATGGCAACAAGACTTTTCACTGCTAAAGCGACTTTTCAACAAGACTTTAATCAGCTGCTGTGATAGACAACACCTGTTGTCTAGGCTACCTGTTGCCTAGCGGTGTTCCACAACGGCACTGTTTTGTTTTGCGCAGCAACAATCTTTTGTCAAAAAATTATAATAAACTTAACATTAAATAAAGAAATGTCCCCACCATGTGTGAATCATTTAAGTATATCCATATAATAAGCATGTTAACGTTCGGCGAGTCGGTCGCTTTGTGGAATAGCAGCACTTCAGAGAGAACAAGACCCCTCCGCTCCGCGTCGGGGTCTAAAGATTCTCGGGGTCGTGCTGCTATTCCACGGTAGCGACCTTCTCGCCGAACGTTAACCCTTACTTAACTGTGGTGATGCTTGTGGGGGGTTGACATGGAACAGTATTGAGGGGTACATGTAGAGAATGGAATAATGGGAGTGTGTTTAGTGTGTGTGTGTGTGTGTGTGTGTGTGTGTGTGTGTGTGTGTGTGTGTGTGTGTGTGTGTGTGTGTGTGTGTGTGTGTGTGTGTGTGTTTGTGTTTGTGTGTGTGTGTGTTGTTTTGACTGCTTAGAGCTGGCAGGAGCCATAGTGTGCCCCCATGTCCCTGGGCAGAGGACTGGTTAGGCGGGCAAGCGGAAATTCCGCTGGCACCAAGCGCACTCTGTCAAATGTGTGTGTGTGTGTGTGTGTGTGTGTGTGTGTGTGTGTGTGTGTGTGTGTGTGTGTGTGTGTGTGTGTGTGTGTGTGTGTGTGTGTGTGTGTGAGAGAGAGAGAGCTTAGATGGGGATTTTAGCAGGGGGCTCCCTCACTCTCCCTCTCTGTGTGTGTGTGTGTGCGTGTGCGTGCGTGCGTGCGTGCGTGCGTGTGCGCGATTCAGAAAGAGATCAGAAAGAGATCAAGCAAGAGACACTCTCCTGTGCATTAAAAAGGGAAGAAAAGGGAAATAATTCATGAGTGACAGGACAAGAGTTGCAGGAGTTACTCAAAACGAATGCCTTTCGATAGGGACATATACACGCGAATTTGCAATCTTTGCCATTCATTCCTATGAGAGAGGCGAAGCCAAGCGATGGCAAGCGGAAGCAAGCGAACAGGAGCGAAGTGAAGCGAAATTATTAAAGAAAGTTTAATGTTATGCAAATAAGGAGCGAATTCGCCTGCCGCGGGCCAATCAAATCAACAACATAACTGTTCCATTCCATTTGATTCGCCGCGACGACCTGATGACGGTTGGATTTCGCCTCTCTTCGCTTCGCTTGATTCGCCTCCTATGTGTCCCTACCGTTACTGGTTACATGTTACTGTCTTTTCAAAGTCAGTATTACTATATGTAAAATGTAAGGCATTACACTACTGTTCGCTACTTTTGCTACTCTTGTGAAAATAAGTAAATACCGTACGTATCTGGCCATTTACAGTGTAAATCAAACTACCAAGTCATGCCTCTTTCACCTCAGGAATAGCTTCTTGCTGACCCACCACAATGAACACCATTAAAATCCAAGTTGCCGTAAAATGTCTTGAAACTTAAGTTACTAGCATTTTGACCCCGATAACACCTTACATTACTGCGTTACAGCAAAAAATAATGCATTACAGTAATTCATTACTTTTGTAATGCGTTACTTCCCAACACTGCATTTCACATAGCTATCATGCTGGACAGAAGAGAGGGAAGAAAAAGAGCGATATAGTGGGAAACCCCGAAAGGAATAAAGAAGGAGAGGCTGGATGAAAGAAAGGGAGAGGGAGTTACAAATATGGAGCGAGTGAGAGTGATAGAGGGATATAAAAAAAAAACAAAGAACAGGGGAAAAATGAAGGCAGGAATTTAGCGTGTAAAGGAACCCCAGAAAAACAGAGAATGAGATATGATGGATATGGTGTGTGTGTGTGTGTGTGTGTGTGTGTGTGTGTGTGTGTGTGTGTGTGTGTGTGTGTGTGTGTGTGTGTGTGTGTGTGTGTGTGTGTGTGTGTGTGTGTGTGTGTGTGTGTGTGTGTGTGTGTGTGTGTGTGTGTGTGACCGACTGAAGTTTTAACTTGCCTTAGTGTTTGACAGGCTCTAAGTACAGGAGCTGGTCTCTTAGACACGCAACAGAGAAACCTACTGTAACAGAGGGTGCCATATCACATTCCTCAGCCTACTCCACCCTTCGCATTACCTCCCTCTCCTCCACCTCCTCCTCCCTCTCCTCCACTTCCACCCTTAGCCTTACCTCCCTCTCCTCCTCCTCCCATTCCTCCACATCTTTCTCCTCCACATCCTCCTCCTCCCTCTCCTTCTCCTCCTCCTCCTCCCTCTCATCCTCATCTTCCTCCTCCACCTCCTCCCTCTCCTCCTCCCTCTCCTCCACATCCTTCTCCCTCTCCTCCTCCTCCCCCCTCTCCTCCTCCTCCCTCTCCTACACATCCTCCTCCCTCACCTCCTCCTCCTCCTCCTCCTCCCTCTCCTCCTCCACCTCCCCCCTCTCCACCTCCACCTCCTCAGGCCCAGTAAAGTAGGCCCTTATCTCCTTGTCCTCCACATCCCCCTCCCTCTCCTCCTCCACCCCCTCCTCCTCCTCCTCCCTCTCTTCCTCCCATTTCTCCTCCACCTCCTCCCTCTCCTCCTCCCATTCCTCCACATCTTCCTCCTCCACCTCCTCCCTCTCCACCTCTTCCTGACAGCCTGGTCCTCAGTAAAGTAGGCCCTTACCTCCCTCTCCTCCACATCCCCCTCCCTCTCCTCCTCCTCCTCCTCCCATTCCTCCTCATCCTCCCTCTCCTCCTCCCATTTCTCCTCCACCTCCTCCCTCTCCTCCTCCCCTTCCTCCTCATCTTCCTCCTCCACCTCCTCCACCTCTTCCTGACGGCCTGGTCCTTAGGCCCGGTAACGTAGGCCCAGACCTTCCTTCCCTCAGCATCCTCCTCCCTCTCCTCCTCCTCCTTCTCCCCTTCCTCCTCATCTTCCTCCTCCACCTCCTCCCTCTCCACCTCTTCCTGACGGCCTGGTCCTTAGGCCCGGTAACGTAGGCCCAGCCCTTCTTTCCCTCAGCATCTCCCTCACGCGTACACAGGACCCAGACCCAGACCCAGGATGAGGAGGCCCCTCTACTGTATGTAGGGCCACTGACTGGCCCCAGCAGCACTGCACTCACCCTGCCTGGATGTCTGGAAGAAATTACCATGGAGGAGGTGAAAGATGGAGGAGGCACAGGGAAAGAGAGAGAGGTGGATGGTGGACAGAGGTTAGTCGATGGAGGAGGGGGAGAGAGAGAGAGAGAGAGAGAGAGAGAGAGAGAGAGAGAGAGAGAGAGAGAGAGAGAGAGAGAGAGAGAGAGAGAGAGAGAGAGAGGGGGGAGAGAGATGGTGGCTGACGAGGAGGAGGTAAAAGTGGAGATGGTGGTGGTGGTGGTCCAGCCAATTTTCCGCGAGCCAAGAGCTGAGAGGGACACACCCGAAATTCCAGGTCTGAGTGAGCCTGTCATGATTCTAGAATGCCCCTTACAGTATATGGATAAATTAATATAGACATACTCACACAGTACATACACACACCCTGTACAGAATCACACACACACACACACAGGCACGCACTCTCTCTCACACACACACGCACACACACACCTTACAACTTCTCTCCTGCGATTGTGTTATCTTGGCCTGGTCCAAATAAAAGTCCTGCTATGCTCAGTTTCTGCTCATACCATCCCCATGTCAGACACACTCTTAAGCTAGGCTCAAATTACACGACTATCGGCCCGATTCTCGGCTGAAAACCCCCCTTACGACAATCAGTGGAACGTTACCCTCCAGGACCATCTCAAGCAATTGTAGGGCAAGATTTCTTTTTCGTGTGCGACGTTCTAAGATTTTTCTAACGACGTTCTAAGAATTTTGGCAGCTCAAAGTGATCAAACACTGATATTTTGCGACTGGAAATAGAACGCCGGGCATTGTCTCGGTGCTTGAGATCAGGGATAAGACTGACAGTTGTGATTCTCTTCAAGTGTGCGCCGCAACCCGGCGTCAAAATCAGACACAAAATTGGGAGTCGTGTAGTTTGAGTCTGGCTTTACTCTCATTCAAGGAGCATTGTCCTTCTCAGCTCAAACCCACTTGTGCATGTGAAAGCCAACAGCACACACACACACAGTACAGTTCATACACACATACTGTATAGCAGTGGTTCCCAACCTTTTTCTTCAGGGACCCATATTTTTACCATTGTAAGCTTTGGTGACCCAACCACGCGAGCGCCCGCACGAGAGGGAGTCACATGATACTCTGTTTCCTGGGGAAAATCATTGGTCATCATTTTATTCCTCAGTTTGTTTTCAGTCAAATATAGAATAAATGTTAAATGTATCTCTTACATTGTGTTACTTCTATGCATATATTAGTTTAACTGCTTTGTCATTTATTCAATGTGGGCTATATTATATGGTATTAAAATTAAACCCCTTAAAATCAAGAGGGTTTCGCGACCCACTGTGGATCTTTGGCGACCCATAGGTTGGGTCCCGACCCATAGGTTGGGAACCACTGCTGTATAGTACGCATCCTCTCATTAATCCCTCATCATCTACATGTATCTGTTTTCCCCTCTATGTGTGTTTTACTGGCACAACCATTACCTCAGCCCACCTTTCCCCATACCCTACTCTACAACACCCTTCACCTGAAGACAGACATACAGTATACTAGAGATATACGTAGACCTACGTCTACATGCTCACCAGCACTCGAAAAATGACTCGGCAATGCAGTGAAGTATCAGCAACCTGAGAGAATGTTGATTGCTGTAGACCTACAGTGAGTTCCTGGAACAGTCATTCTCAAACTGTGGGCCCTGAAAGTGTGTGTGTGTGTGTGTGTGTGTGTGTGTGTGTGTGTGTGTGTGTGTGTGTGTGTGTGTGTGTGTGTGTGTGTGTGTGTGTGTGTGAGTGTGT
>NC_085876.1:25474980-25477480 GCF_034702125.1 Engraulis encrasicolus | reverse complement strand
ATATAAGACACACTCATACAGACACGCACATGCACACACACACGCACCCGCACCCGCACCCACACCCACACCCACACACACACACACACACACACACACACACACACACACACACACACACACACACCCGCACCCGCAGCCGAGCAAGCACTCGCACAGTAAGAAATGGCCACATCAGTAACAGCATGGAACCATACAACAGTCAAAATGACTTAAGTCCAGGGGTTGATTTACTGGTATACCGCCACACACACACACACACACACACACACACACACACACACACACACACACACACACACACACACACACACACACACACACACACACACAACCATTTTATTACAGGCAGTGCATCTCTCTCCACTACTGTGATGGAGTAGAAGAAAGAAGACAGGGTGCATAACTGTCTGGTGGTGTTAACGCACATGAGAAACAATGGGGAAATCCATGGTGTGTGTGTGTGTGTGTGTGTGTGTGTGTGTGTGTGTGTGTGTGTGTGTGTGTGTGTGTGTGTGTGTGTGTGTGTGTGTGTGTGTGTGTGATAGACAGAGAGAGAGAGAGAGAGAGAGAGAGAGAGAGAGAGAGAGAGAGAGAGAGAGAGAGAGAGAGAGAGAGAGAGAGAGTGGGTGTGTGCATGTGTGCCTGATATCCCTTGCCTTGCGTGCCGTACTCTTTGCTTTGCTGGCGAATGACTTTGCAGGTTGGGAAAACACACACTCACATTACGGCATTCCCCCTTGTGTGTGTGTGTGTGTGTGTGTGTGTGTGTGTGTGTGTGTGTGTGTGTGTGTGTGTGTGTGTGTGTGTGTGTGTGTGTGTGTGTGTGTAATGGCGAGGAAGAGATTGTACCCGTGTGTGTGTGTGTGTGTGTGTGTGTGTGTGTGTGTGTGTGTGTGTGTGTGTGTGTGTGTGTGTGTGTGTGTGTGTGTGTGTGTGTGTGTGTGTGTGTGTCTGCATGCCGAGGTGTGTGTGCACGTGCCATGGGGCGACTTAGCCTGTCGGTCTCTTTTCTCAGAGTCTGTGTGTACATACGGTACGTATGTGCCTGTGTGTGTGTGTGTGTGTGTGTGTGTGTGTGTGTGTGTGTGTGTGTGTGTGTGTGTGTGTGTGTGTGTGTGTGTGTGTGTGTGTGTATCTTGTTTTCACAGCAAAGGAGTGCAGTATGGAGCACTAGAGTGGCAACAGCAGTGTGAGGGTTCAGCCTTTGAAGGCTACAGGTGTTATGGGACAGAGAGGCGATTCTAGGGTCAGGTGGGGCCCCAAGCGAAAATGCAAAAGAGTGAGCATTTGAACCAAAATCGGCACTGCTGTGGTAAAGTGTGGGCTGTTATTCACTATCGGGGCTTGGGGGCCCCAAGCAGCTGCCTGCCTTGCCTTGTGGCAAGATGCGCCTCTGATGGGACAGGCCCAAGGGCAGCCATTACTGCACATTACCAGGGGCTGGAAGCTGAAGAACCCACTATCATTCAAAACATTAAGGAAAAGCTGTTTTTTTATTTTTAAAAATGAATCACAGGCTAAAATAAAGTGTACTATCAAGACAGCGGTGACACAACAGGAACCCTTGCTTTTGTAAAACATAAAAGACCAAATTCAATTCAATTAAGATGTAAATGGTTACACATTAAGGAGCAAGTTACTCACGAATTAATTAAATTAATAAGAAACCTACTGAACACATCAAGACCGGGAAACACGTCCATGGGTATTTACCTTTATGGGATACTTTAGGGGCGATTTGGAGCCGTTTGCAAGATTTTAGTTTGCACAATATCCACAAACACCATACAATGAGAACTGGCAGGGCATTGTTTTGCAGGCGCTAAATCAGTTATTTTCTAATATGTCAATTGTGGTGCAAAAGGTACCATGCGTGAGTAGTGCACTTTAAAGGCCCCAATTTCAAAAATGGTGTTTCCCTTCAAGACCTAACGTGTGAAAATATAATAGAATTCTCAACACTGTTTAGTTTAGTTTAGTTTAGTGTAGTTTATTTGGTTTATTTAATCAGGGACCATTTGTTAAGTACATTAATTACATAGTAAAGAAATGACCTGTACCGGATTATAGTTTAAAAAGCTCATTTCCATCTGCAGTCCCTGGGCAGGTAAGAAACATAAAATATAGTAAAATGGGAGTAGCCACACAGGCATACAGTACACACCCTGCCACACACACAGCCAAGGCAAGGCAAGGCAAGACAAGGCAAGGCAAGTTTATTTTGTATAGCGCATTTCATACACAGGTGCAACTCAATGTGCTTCACAAAATTAACAAATGCAAAAAGAAAGGAAACAGGGAAGAAAGAAGGAAATACATTAGAGTCAAAGAACATTTAAAACATTAAGATAAAACATAAAGTAAATTATATATATATATATATATATATGTATATAGCTGCAAGCAGCAATGCGGGGCCAAGCAGTAAACTTGCCCAAGTCGCCACAGCAACAGAAAGAACTGCAGGCCCCCCTTTGGGCCAAATCTCGCCAATGTT
>NC_085876.1:25354980-25469980 GCF_034702125.1 Engraulis encrasicolus | reverse complement strand
GAGACAAACATATCATATCATCTATGAAGTGCCCAAAATGGCATCAGTTAGTAACAACATTGCTCAAAATTTTGCGTTACATGTGTTGATATTGATTCAAGGTCTGAAGTGCTGCCTCTCCCTCATAGGACACAACTTCTCACACAGCAATCCCTAGCTGGCATATTAAGTAACAATGCTAGGTATTGATATAAAGTGGAACACTGGATGTGAGCCCTAGGCTTCCTTTCAGTTTTGGTAATACTTTATATCTTTTTGGAAATTTCAATTCTACCTTTTTGGTTTTATTGTCATTAGTGTAGCTCAAATCATTATATTAATGCTGATGGATCTCTAAAAGCTGACCAGTCAGAGCGTTCTTGGCATTGTTTTTGTTGTTGTTTGTTCGTTTATGATGGATTCCACACCAGTAGTGATGACAGTGACCTGAGAGCTGATGAGGGCTTATAGTATTAACGATAACAGCGGAAACTTGGCAGCCACCACATGCTAACTAGGAATTTCAGAATTTTCCAGAAGCAAAACATTCCTATATTGTTATTTTTTGACCCAACTGGGAATTGTGAATTTGAACACCCTGTTTGTCTGCTGTGCGGTGACTCATATATTCCAATAACCTACTTCTTTATATGGGAAATAAATAACATACATACATAATTGTTGCACAATTGTTTCAAGCCGTACATTTTTTTTCACAACAGTCAGGGTTTCATTTTTCATTACTTTATCCTATTTTTCATGATTGTTGCCGTTTTCCTGTCTATATTCACTGTAAGTTGAGCTTGATTGCACTCAGCTGTAAGTTTGGTTTTCCAGGGCAGTCCAGCCCTTCTATAAGAATTTTCAGTGGGACAGATAATAGTGACAAACATAAACATAAACATCAGCGGCGAGACGTTTTGAGATGTGCACATGAGTTATGAGAGGTCAAAGATCTTGCTCTCTATCATCACATCATTCTCATGGCAAAACAAAAAGTACCCAATCAACAGGTGAGCCTGCCCGGCCAATGGGGAAGCTGAAGCTGTGGAACCCTGGCGAGATACGGATAAATAGAAAGCCGCATCAGTTGTCACTGTACTGTTTCAAGACGTGCTTGTGCTAAAATTTAGGAATGATCTTCTGCTACCTTTTCCATGTGCACACATCGTCATCACAAAACAAGAGTAACCAATGAACAAATAAGCCCTGTCGATAGGGAATCTGCAAACGGGTCAGTTGTCTCAGGCCCAGGGAGAGATAAGGCCCAGAGAGATTGGGCCCTCCTAACATGATATACGTATCAGTTGGGGGGGCTTGCGGATTACGTTGTCCCAGGCCCAGTCGAAGCTGTCACTGGCCCTGATTGTTACTACACTGTTTTAAGATGTGCATGTGCTAAGATTTTAAGAGCTCCAGCTCTCTTTGGTCACATCACATCACATGTCATGGCAAAACAAGAGTACCCAATGAACAGATAGGTGAGCCTGCCCTGCCAATGGGGAGTCTGGAGCAGTGGAGCCCTGTTGTGTTGTGCTGGGTGGGAGTTGGGAGACACACACATTGATGGAAACAAACAGAAGGACACACACACACCTACGCACGCACGCACACGCGCGCACACACACACGCACACGAGCACACACATACACACACGCACGCACAGATGCACACACACGGCAGTTGCCTAAGCTGGGTACAGTTGATCTCCCCCTCTCTCTCTCTCTCTCTCTCTGTCTGTCTCTAGTTCCCTGTATGACGCTGGAAACATTGACAGCGCAACAGGCCTCCCTGACTACCCCACACAACAACACACACATCAAGAGTTCTCTTGTGTGTGCTTGGGGGGGTGGGGGGTGCCTGGACCCTCATCCAGTATCCAGAGAGCCCCCATCTATCTGCATGGCCTCATTCTGTTCGCTAATAAAACTGTGTGTGTGTGTGTGTGTGTGTGTGTGTGTGTGTGTGTGTGTGTGTGTGTGTGTGTGTGTGTGTGTGTGTGTGTGTGTGTGTGTGTGTGTGTGTGTGTGTGTGTGTGTGTGTGTGTGTGGGGCGTTTAAAGATCCCAAGGAAAGCAGCACACATCATACGAATCCTCAAAGGCCAAATTGTCCCTCCACATTCCTGTATGAGGTCACCTTGATCTATTTCATCATCATATTCGATAAACAGTATATACTGTAGATATAGATATATAATGCAGTTTCAGAAAAAAAAAATGCTCTGTAATATATACACGATGGGGCCTATGGAGCAGCACAGCAGCACAGGGCTGTAGCCAAGGAGGCCTTAGGGATGATGTTCTCTCCATGGGTTTCTGTCTTTCATGCACGGGGTAGGACAGCATCACACACTGAGCTGATGATTAAAAGTACCATTTCACAAAAACACACACACACACACACACACACACACACACACACACACACACACACACACACACACACACACACACACACACACACACATGCACATGCCATCTCTCTCTCTCTCTTTCTCTTTCTCTCTCTCTCTCTCTCTCTCTCTCTCTCTCTCTCTCTCTCTCTCTCTCTCTCTCTCTCTCTCTCTCTCTCACACACACACACACACACACACACACACACATTTTCTCATTCTCTCACTCTCTCCCTCTCTCGCACGCACGCACGCACACACACACACATCATCTGAAAAAGCAATACAGACAGATCCATAAATAAATGCACCGGCTTCTCCTGCTCACACCCACAAATAAATCAGCCATAAGTCTGGCAATGAGAAGATGGAGAGAGATGATTGTCGAACACAAACCAGAGAATGGATGAGAGAGAGAGAGAGAGAGAGAGAGAGAGAGAGAGAGAGAGAGAGATAGAGAGAAAGAAAGAAAGAAAGAAAGTAAGAAAGAAAGAAAGAAAGAAAGAAAGAAAGAAAGAAAGAAAGAAAGAAAGAGAGAAAGAGAGAAATAATAGACAGGAGGGAGGGGTTGACGTATTTCTCCAACTCGTTTAAATTCCTACCGGGACTTTGGGGTGGGGACTGATGACAAGAGTTCTTCATGCTCAAGAAGCGGAGCCGTGTTTCGGTGTGTCTTCCTCTTTCCCAAATCAAACTGCATTGGCGATGCACACTAAGACAAGGAAAAGACGTGCTCACTCTATATCGATAGTCTTAACTTTTTAGTTTCATTGGGTGCTCAGTCCTATTTTATTTTTTTTATTAATGAATCACCATTACATGCTTTTTGAATATACTGTGCTGCGTCCCACCCAGAGGCAACATCGGCCCTGGACCTGGGTTACATTGTCCTCACTCACTCACACATACAGTGCTGTACATTCATCCATAAACAAAAGTTCCCATGGTGCACTGTATGTCATCATCGTACCATATACGTCGTTGCATTTTGAGGACAAGCATTTCCCCTCCTACAGATGCACACACAAGGCACAAACATCTGGAATCCATTTCATCTTCATGTATTTCTGGCAGGAATATACAGAATATACGGAGTTCTGTAGGCGCTGGTTAAGGAAGTGTACAGAAGGCTTTTGTCACTCTAACCTAACATGGCAGACTTGTTGACTTCTGATTATGTTCAAAGTAGTAGACATGGTGTGCACACGATGGATCAGGTGCAGGACAGGACAATCAAAGTATAAATCCAACAGCATGGTGAATTCAGGTAAATTGGGCCTCTGTTTTTTTTGTGTGCATATAAGCGAATGGCCCAAAGTGGCCCCATTTACCTGAATTCACCATCAATAAAGTCTGCAAAGTCTTGTCTTCTGTGGTGAATTATGAAGACTTGAGGGACGAAACGTTGTGCTCTTGTTATTAAATTCACCACAGAAGACAAGCAGTGTTGCAGACTTTATTTACTCTACTTGGACTTCTGATTATGAACAATTGATTGCTAATTTAGTATCTTTTTCTTTGACGTGGTATACATAAGGGTGTCATGTAACTGGGATAAGAATGACATTATGCATGTCAGGAATATGAACGACACCTTTATTGTTGTCATAATGTGTCATTTGGTTTTTGGAATGTCAAGTTCGGATTGTTTGGATGTCGTGGGCCTATCAGCGAAACACCCGAGATGGAGGGCGGCCACTTGAGAACCCAAGGGATGCCATCACTCACTTGATGGCCACAGTGATTCGTTGGTGCCTTAGGTATCTATTGGGATAACAACATCCTGTCCCACTCAACAGATTATGAACGGTCATAAGCATGTTCCTGACATGTCACGTCATTCTTATGACTGTTAGACCATATCAAAGAAAATGTTTCCGCTCTTTCTCTGTAATACTATTGTTGATATGCAATAATGACTTTCAATGAATCATACAGACTGTTGTGTGATGTAACAGTGTGCAGTGTGTTTCCAAGGGAGTGATTGCCGAACTAGAGCCAGATAGGTTACCTCAAAGTTTTTAGTGATAAACCACCAAGCTGGAGGCCTTTACAGTTTCATTCTCCAAGCAAAATAAAGCCATGACTCTCTCAGACTCAGAGATGTATCCCTGGCTTTGAGCAGACACATTACTCAGACATACATAGGGCTAAAAGATCTCAGACATGGTGTTTGAAATTAGGCGTGAGAATGTACCGTACAGGGTACATTTGAGCAGTTGCTGATAGGCGTAATACGTGTGGGTGATTTCACCCACATAATTATTTCGTTGTTTTTCTTTTTTTGGTCGCTACAGCAGTACAGTTTTTACGGAATAACCCCTCCAGTCACTTTCGGGGGCATGTTCGTGCAATCGGGGCAGTCGTCACTTCCTGAAACCCTCCGTGCCGCCTGTGCGCGTGCCTGTCTGCAGCGCCAACATGGGCACCCGCTGGGCTCCCTCCACACACCAACCGTGACCCAGACATCTGCAACCCATTGCACAAATGTTGAAATTATTGTATAGATTAGTGTTCTGTGTCCAACCTTTTTCACTGTACTACTGACAAGGGCCACTGTTTCTCCAAACATTCTACACAGCATTCATCTAATTATGGAACATTACTAATGTTAGGAATATACTGGAGATTTGTAGATTTGGAGTTGAACACTACACGCATTGTCTCTCATACCTGACAGACTGTCGATACAGTATGTGATTACACAAGTCATAAAGATAACAAGAAGGCCAGAGGGAATAATTGTCAATGAAACATACAGTGCATGAGGCAGTTCCATGAGGCAACGAAGGGGATTTTACAAGGAGGTCATTAAGTAACTTACCCAGATAGGTTAACCCAAAGTCAAGTGACAAACCACTAAATAGGATGGTCAAGATGGCTTCATTCTCCAAGAAAAACAAAGTCACAGCAGGACTCTTCTATTAGGAGATGCAGTATCTCTTGAAACTGTGGGCATATTTTATCATGGGCGGGTAGTCATAATATGGCATTAATAGGTAGTCATAATAAAGGACTAGTCATTTGATGCTTTCAGACTCTCTTGGTAACTACTTCGCAGGCCAGCTGGAATACCCCCTCGGTCCCACCTTCAGAGGCAAACACACACACGCACGCACGCACGCACGCACGCACACGCACACGCACACGCACACACACACACACACACACACACACACACACACACACACACACACAGGGCAGCTGGAATACCCCTCCTCGGTCCCACCTTCAGAGGCATGCCGTTTAGTGCAGACTTGAGCTCGTCGTCACATCTTGCTGCGGTTTTGATTTCCTTCGTGCCGCCCGGCCCGTGTTGCGCCAACATGGGCACCCCAAGGTCCCCCGACACAGGCGGCCGTGACCCAACATCTGCAACCTATTGCACCCGCCAATTATCCCTGGGTGAACCTCATGGAAAATATGACACAAGCCAAAGGAATGTAAACACCATCCCAATGGGAACCACCCTTTTATTTATTTTCCTTCTGGGTTTCTTCGACTTTTTCGCGAGCACCGAGCAAAAATGGTGTGTGTGTGTGTGTGTGTGTGTGTGTGTGTGAGTGTGTGCGTGTGTGTCTACCCGGTCTTTCTGATGGCATGAACGAGTGCCATGGTGTTCGTGCAGGAAGGACATGGCATTATGCAGACACACATACACATACACATACAGTCTACTAGTTTACATGCATCAGCATAGTGCACAGTCCTAGTGGGTGTTGGAAAGCTGTGCTTGCACTTTTTTTGTTCTCTCCAGCAGCCATAGCACATAGGAACATAGAACTAACCAGCCAGCCGTGAGAGTTAAGTTTGGATATCTAGCCTACAGTAACAAGCTGGAGCATGAATCCAGCTCTAACAGATTGAGGTTAAAATTAAGACTTCTCGTCCCTTTTGCTACAAGCATACACATATCGTAGCCTCTTTTTGCAGATGGGGTCTCCGGCGGGCACATCATAACAACATTGCTATGGCATTACCAAGAGCTTTAAGTGACAAATTAAGATATAGCCATTACAATTTTGGTGACAGTAAGGTTATAACATAGGCTCTGCACGAAGGGGTTAATCTGTATTAGCACAGTACTCTCTTCAGTGAATTTGTACTTCTTTGTAAGTTGTGCTTGGATGTTTTGGTCCTTCCAAGTGGTCATGCTTGTGACTGAGTGATGAGGTACAGTAGACGACATACACTAGAGGCAAGAGTGTGGTTGAGAGAAGGTTGCAAACAAATTATCGGGGACAAAGAACACAAGGCAGAGACAAAGATACAAAGTGCCGCTCCTGCAGAAGGTTTTTTTCCCCCCAACCGTCACATTTTGACCTGAGCTAGGGTGCACACCTGACACGTGAAATAAGACTTTCGGGGGGTACACATTGATGTGTTGGACTTTGGCAGTGCTCTTCTTCTTGCTCTGTAGTCTAGTACTAGCCTCGCGACGCCATCTTCTGTGCTCCACCCAAAGATTTTGGCTCCGCACATCGTCTGGCAAAAGCCTCGAGCTCGGTTCTCTCAGTGTTTCGCCAATCAGCAAACAGTTGAGAGTGGTGACGTAGAACTCACCCTCGAGCTCCGTTACTGATTGGTTAAGGTAACTATATTCACACTTTCGTTTTGTTATTTGTATGATTTTGTGATGCTATAACCTAACAGGCATGCTAATAAAGCAAAATATGGGTTTTAATTTGAGTTTGGAACTTCAATTAATTTAAATGATAGAGTAAGATCAGAGCATCTCCCATCGTCCACAGAGACGGATTCCTCATGGCTTTTGCCAGACTGATTGACGGAGTCAACAGTCGGCTATTCATCCAGGCTAGTCTAGTACCCACATACAGTAATATACTGTGTTCAGGCCGACCAGAATGGTACCGGTGCCCATTCCCACACCAGTTACATTTGGAATTGAGATGCTGACCTGCAAACCTCCTGTGTTTGTACAGTGCTCTGAACGTTTCCTTATGTGTCAATTTGTTATCCGGAGAAACCTACTGGGTCATTTGGCGACACAGATTTCAATCATACTTGCTGTGCCCATTTAGTAGCACCCCAGAACTGCATTTGTGTGAATCTGACACCAATATTAAGGGAGAAACAGACTAGCAAAGGTTTACATATGAGGGTAGGACACTATACATTCAGCCTTGATTATATCAGTCAGTGTAAGTCACAAAAAGACGTCTGAGGTGTTGTTTGAAAGCTCTTTTCTGGCTCTACAAATTACACACACAGCATGGAATACAACAACCTTCAGAATATGGATTATGATACATTGAAAAATGAAAATGTGAATATCAAAAAAAACTATTTATATGTATATTTTAAAATGGCCGGTTTCTTGTCTATACATAGCCTGTAAGGTCATAAGCAACACCTGAAAATGGGGTGTTTGGTTCTTCATTCATTTCCTTGCTTTCCTTGTTTGCCCGACACTGAAGAAGGTTAACCCCGAAACGTCTGACGGGCAATAAACCACAAAACTTGGAGTGCTGTCCTGCTCTTTATTTAACTCCTAGACTTGCCATGCAACAAGTTCCATTGTAATGACTGCAGGTCTAGAGGAAAATCAGGATTCCCCAAAATGACTGCACAATGTGCGGCTGTGCAAAATTCGTTTAGGGGGTGCGCAAACTACATTGAAATGTACAAGGGGGTGCGCAGGGGGAAAAGTTTGGGAACCATTGCCTTAGACCTATACAGTACATCATCAGGGGGGACCCCAAAACTTAGTTGTCCAGTGATTGTACAGCTGATGAACACAAAAAGACACGCTTGTGTTTTTGAGCATGCATGTACGCCCACATACACACATGCAAACATGCACACTCAAACTCACCAAGCCTGCATGACAGCAAAGTGTTATACAGGCCAAGTGTCTTGATATGCAAGAACAACTGATATACATAAAATGTGTTGCCAGAAAGTTCCATGCTACCATAAAACAAGCATAGTCAGAACAAGGGCCGCAACTTTCCCAAATGCTTAAGTCATTATTTATGTCAACGCTGGATTATGTGGGGCTTGTATGTTGGAGTGGACACATGTTTCCACACGCACGCATACCCGTACACACACCCACGCACACACGCACACACACACAAACGCCAGTGCGCATGTGTCTTGATTTTGGACACGACGGGACAAAATCATAACATAGCATGACTTTGCATTTGAATACAATGGAGGCACATTGCTTATCCAGTCGTAAAAAAAGCACTAGCGCAAGCCCTATCTGCTAAAACAACATTAATCTGGCAACATTTCTGGGGTTCATTCCTAACTCATTTAATTCCTACACAGTAGTTCATAAATTAATTGCAGAAAGCACCTCGGAATTTGCTTTGCCACTCTCCATGGAATGGAATGTATGTGCGAGTTTTCCAGTTCTCTCTTTGAATCTGAGAAAATTCACATTTTAACCGGTACAGCAACCAAAGACAAAACGGCTTAATGCTTTATGTTTAATGCTTAAAGCTGCACAAGGGACACATGACACTAATGCCCTAAATGTCCCAAAAAGGTCATATTCAGATTAAGAAAATGGCCGCGTGAGTTCTGGCAAGCTTTTATTACACCAAGGTGCAACTCTCTGCGGTTCCAATACCAGGGCTCTTGCCTGTTTTCATTTTAAGCGAGGCAAACCAAATATTTTTAAAAGCCCTGCCTGTGCGGTACACCTATCGTAAAAGATGTTTAATGCAACGTTATTAAACTTTTTAAAAACCAAAAACGTGTGCTTAAACTCAAAACACAGATCGCCACGGGGGCCCAAGGGCTCGACTGGGTCATGTGCAAGGCTGTTTTAATATGAATGACTTGACGTCTAACAGATTCATCAAAATCTCTTTTTGGGAAAACAAAGCTGACAGGTTGTGTGTATTTGGCTCTCACGCTTTTGCATTGATGTGTAATGTAATGTTTTTACTTTCAGACATTTCTTTATGGCTGGTGTGGGAGGGCGGCGGCAGCTGGATTTAATTCAAAAGCCAGCACACTCCCTCCACCTCCAACATCACCCAACACTTCCACTCTCTCCTCCCCTCCATCGCCACCAGAGTACTGCAACCAGAACCTCCCTTCACCTCCTCAAAAAATACAAGTTCTTCAAAACACCTGAAATGTCGCTCCTCCGCCCCAACATCCTCCATCACCACCGGCAGCACTTCCACTCTTTCCAGTTCCACCATCACTCCATCTCCACCAAAGCACCTCAACCAGCACCACCCTCCACCTACATAAAAAATAAAGCGCCAAACTCCAATGGTCCTCTAGCTCTCCAACGTCCTCCATGATCACCACCACCAGCACTTCCTCCCTTTTCTAACTTTTTTTAAAAACTTAATTATACTATTTATTTTTGATTGGTGGAGACTGGGACTGCAAACTTAATTGCCCACTGATGGGATTAATAAAGTTTTCTGAATCTGTCTCCTCCACCATTTCCACCAGAGCACTTCCACCAGCAATCCCCTGCATCTGCACACCCCCTTCCAGCATCTCTACCATCACTCCCACCTACACCAGCACCATTCTCCACCTCCACAAATAAGTTCTTCTCAAATGTCCCTCCACCACTCAATCCTCCTCCACCACCTTCAAAAATGTTATTCAAAAACTTCCCATGTCCCTCCTGCAGCTATGGGAGGGTGCAGAGTTTTGCTGGTCTGGTCTGATCAAGCTAAATCTTCTGCGGTTAGTCAACTGTTTGCATGGCAAAGTGAAGGAGACACCAAACGAATGTAAACAAACGTGGTGGGTGATCCACAGCCAAGACATGTGAGCTGCTGCACATACAGTATTGGAAAGGGAGGTTTGCGGAGGACAACTTCATACTTTTTCTCCTCCCTCTTGTCTTTTCTCTCTTCTCTCTCTCTCCCACTTTCTCCTCTCCTTTCTTTCATCCTTGTTGTATCCTCCCATCAGATGATGATGCAAAGGCACACAAGCAAACACGTGTCAGTTTGTGACAGCTGTAAGCATCCAGTGTGGAATAGCGAGGCCAGAAAAACAGGATTTTGGACAGAGGTGTAATAACAAGACCTCTTGACAACAAACCACAGTTACGTAAACATTTTTTGGTGGTTGGTTTTCTTACATAACTGTAAAGGCGGCTAGGGCCAAGACGCCACGCCACAGGCACCTAGCTCGCCACATCCAAGCCACCTAGACATGAGTGGTAGGAATGTGACAAGTGTGATGGAAAAGTAGAGTTGACCGTGTGTGCGTGCCTCTCTGATGAAGAGCTGAGAACAAGTCAGACTTGAGTGCCCCGAGATCAAAACCACCTGACACAAACAAGACAAGGTGGCCGACAGTGTTGCCAGATTGGGCGGTTACCCCCCCCAATTGGGCTACTTGGGATGGCCGTCTGCGGGTAAAAACGGGGGATTTGGCTTTTTTTTGCAGTTATATGCTCATAGATATCAATTTAATTTGTTGAAATTGTGCGGAATTTAGCGCATTTTGGCGGATTTTAGAGCCTTTTGGGCGGGATTTGATAAGACACATCTGGCAACACTGGTGGCCGATCCCTTCCTCAATCCTGAAAACATGTAGGTGACTGCACGAGAAACGGACATGGGGAAATGGGTATCATAATGATTTATGCCATTTTCCGCTCCCCAAGTGTCCCCAAGTGTCCTGCAAGCCTCAAAATCATCTTTGCTCCCAAAGACTCTACTTGACACATGACAAACGCTCGCCGGGTTAACACGTTCCTCTTTACAGCTGGAAGGCTGGGGGACTGAGGTGGGAATAGACCTCACACCTTCAAAAAGGGGGCCAAAATGGGTAACTAACAGGCTGGCCAGGATGTGACATAATGTAACTCAAAGACCACAGAGCCAGAGGCTCCTCGAGCGCCAACGCCTTGCTTGTTTCTAGCGCGGCCATTAAGCGGCGTTCTCATGAGAAAGGGAGTAACGCGATATCCGACCTAATTAGAGAGCGGGGGAGACTTAGTCGCACTCCAAGCATGTTGCCCTTCCGTCTGTTCATCGGCCTGTCTGTCGGCTGGCTTCACTATGGATGCATTCCAATATGCAACCTTGCGCCCTCCACTTGGGCTTGTGGCCTCACGTTTGCTGATGCCGGACCTCTGTGGAGAAAACAATTAAGTTTCCCCACTGTCAGCCTAGCCAAAACAAATTTTGGGGGACTATTCTTCATTTACCATCCTGTTTGAAAATGAGAAAATGACTTTACAATTGAGCTTTTGTGAGATAGTGAAATATAATGCTGTTGTTAGTGATGTCATCACGACGTATTGCTTCCTGGTACAAGGCCACAAGCACAAGTGGAGGACGCAAGTAGGTCGCGTATTGGAACGCACACTATGGGCGTTGTAAAATGCCAAAGCTGAAAGGATGCAATGAGATTGCCTTTTGTGGACCCCCAAAAATGTTAAAGACAGAGCACTCCGCGTAGACTTTTGCCTGTCTCTCTGTCTGCTGGCTGACTTTACCAATGGGTGCCCCCAAAACACAACTGCTCAATGTATGCCGTGAGACATCTTTCAGGGATCCCAAAAATTGAAAAGTAGCGAGAGGGAGATTGTCACACTCTACTCTCCAACAGGTCTTCTGTGTCTGTCTGTTGGCTTCAAACATGACTTAAAACATGAGGGTCCCCCCAAAACACATGCTCAAGGGATGCCGTGACACACTTTTCCAGGGACCCCCAAAAATTGTTATTAGGGAGTTAGGTAGCCTAGTTGCACTCTGCCTTCTCTCTGTTGGTTTGTCTGTTGGCTGACTGCAAGGGTGCCGGCATTTGTTTTGAAGTGGTGGTCCAATTTTTTCTTAATTCTTCATTTCTTAACAATGTTACTGTCACTCCACTCAGGAGCCCCAAAACTCCTAAAGACCTAATTACAGAGAGGGAGAGCCAGAGCATGGCCGTAACTACCATTGAGGACACAGAGGTCATGTCCTCAGTATTTTCTTCACAAATGTAAAATTTATCTATGATGAAAATCGATATATGATCAACAATGTTAAATTCAGTATGCATACACCACCCCCATGCCATTCTCTGGGCAGTGATTGATGAAAACAAGTGTAAGAGTTTGACTGAAGAGTTTGAACCATTCTAAATGTACTGTATCGCGGTATAGCAGGCAGTATTTGACCTCAGTATTTAAAATGTCTCTTTACGGCCCTGAGCCAGAGTAGTCGTTCCCCGAGCCAGCCGACGTCTGTCTGGGGGGGGGGCCTTCTAAGCTGTACAAAATGCACAGCTCGTCCGTCTTTCTGTCTGTCGTCTGACTTTAGAGGGGGCCGGAGGCCCGTCTATGCGAAAGTGCAAATGCGAGACACGCGGTGGGGCCCCCTAAAATGCACACAGCATGCTGCGAGACACGAGGGGAGCCCCAAATCTTCTAAACTGTACAAAATGTTCAGAGGTTAAATGGGGCTAGCCGCGATGGACCCAAAAGTAGGTCAGGCCTGTCAAGTGCAGCAGACATGTCTGCAAAGCGTTGCCGCTCGCTGAATTGACTTCAGATGGTCAGACTTCAGTACGTGTCGGCAAAATGAGATGCTAACACCTTATACATGCATAATAGTTTGGCGACAGGGGTGTACATGCAGTGAGAGAAATGTGCAAGCATCGCAGTGGCTGTCTGCACAAACCAGCATCTTGGAGTGGTGTAAAACTGCGAACCTCTATGCTCGACACAGGTGTGGTTTTCTTTGAAAGACCAAAAGATCCGGATAAACTGGAACAGATATGCCCCACTTTTTTCCTTTCCTTATTGGCCGACAACCCCCATCCCTGCTGCTTTTCCACTGTGCTCTGGGTTTCTCCCAGTCAGATTCTGGCAAATTGAACTTGGACGTGCGTTCAGCTTTCAGCCACTCCCAGGCAGCAGCCGTACAGAGCAGCAGGCCACTAGCCTGATTATCATCGACTTTCAAATCTCTCCGAGAGTTGGTGACCAAGAGCATAACAATTAACATTTCCCACCACATGGCATGTTTGACAAGTCTCCCTTGGTTTGCTAATGGTTGTTCGCTTCCCGACAAAATGGAAGGAGTTCCCGACTTTTCGGGAGCTCAGAAAGTACTTGCATTACTCTTGACCTGACTAGTTGCAACACTGAAGGTGTTGCGTCACTAGGAGGGCATAGCCTGGCTAGCAGGCCTCCCTCCATCATTAGATAAGTTTTGGATAACTAATGTGCAATACCAGCTTGTATATAGGACAAGGGCTCTAAATTAACACTAGTAAAACAGACAAATGCTGATGAAATTTCTGTTCGGCTGGTAGAAAAGTCCAATGTATGAGCCACTTTGACCTATTACTGAGTGTGTGTTTGGCTACCAAGATTTAAATCGACTAGTCATTTTGGTTGGTGGTGAAAAAAGTTGATTTGGGGCCCTGTATAGGCCCTCTGTGTGGACATAACCAGCACTAAATGCCTCATGCGGCCTCTTTTATTATTTTTTCAGTATTTTTTTTCTGTTTTGCACTAGTATTGGATTATTCTCTTCTTCTTCGTGGTGTTGAAAACATCCCACTTCAATGTTTGCACTGAAGTGAGTTGTTTTCAATCTCATTGCGTATCTGTGTGATGAAAATTGGGTAACAGTGTTATGTGACCGGCCTAAGAATGACATGACACTGTTGTCACTGTTGTCTTAATGTGTCCTTCAGTTTTTGGAATGACACATTATTGGAACGTTTTGAAATTAAAGTTGACATTGTTTGGGTGTCAAGACATAACAATGCATGAAAATATTCATAAATCATAAATATCAACAATAACGTTTAAGTAGTGATCCTGACATGTGTCATTCTTATGCCAATTATGACACCCTTACGTAGACCCCTTCAAATAAAGTGATACTGTGAATTGCATGTGTATAGTGAAAGGCATTTTAATCTTACTATTCAGGGGTGCATTTCTCGAAAGCGTAGTTGTTAGCCAGTTAGCAACTTGGGTAGTTGCCAATGGCATATTGCATTGCAAACAACAAAGTAGCTAACATGGTTAGCAACTATGCTTTCGAGAAATCCACCCCTGCTTTGCTTTCACAGATAGAGGCTGCGTTGCTGCTGCTGTCTCTCACCCCCGCCTTCCCATGCTCCCCGGCACAGTTTGCCTACTTCACACTATTTTTTCGGGCTTTGAAACGAGCACGTACTGTACTGTGTACAGTTTTGAGGGCTCATCAGTTTTTCAGTCATCCCACCCTGATGATGCAACAGACTGCAACATACTGTAGCATCACTGCAAAACGTTTAGTTATACATATCTCCATCTCTGTGAAAACCCACTGGTATGTCTTGGCCTGTCGTGGCCCCAAGGGACAAAATATTTCTGACATGTACGATCTTAATAAAGCTGTGCAGGAGAAACACTCCACACTGGTGCCTGCTTGGGGTATTACATATCATAGTGAGCATTGTGCTTCTTTTTGACAAGTCACTTATGGCATTGATACTATTGGTTGACACCCCCTCCACTTCCTTGCCACATGGTTGTGTGTGTGTGTGCAAAGTTTTTTTCAAGTAAGGGCACTCTGTGTCTTCTCTGTTCTGTTGCCATCCATAAGTGGATAGGAGAGGGGAACTTAAATTGTCTACGGCGCTTGCTCAGAAGTAGCCTTCTCTAGACTAGTGACAAGAGGACGGACCGAAAGAGCTAGTAGATTTGGCAGATTGCAGTCACAGGGGAAAACACGAGAGAGAGTCAAGTTGTGCTGAATTACAGCAGACAGTTGCTTCTTGGACACTCACCATAATGCGCTTAACAGGTGCAATATGGAGTGGATTTATTTGGAACGCGATCCCACTTGTGGCCCCACTGCTTGTGCTGTAGTAGAGAGAAAGCATCCCTCATGGTGGTGTTCTCTTACTCACAGATTTCTCTTGTTAGAAAGGGTGAGGACATCTCTGTAAAGCTGTACATGTTTTTTTTAAATACCTCCCCTCATGACTTGACTCAACTACGCACGCACGCACACACACTTCTTCTACACAGTTTTTTTCCATTACATGTGACATGCAAGTGTCTCTACAGTATGTATATGACAAACAAACTAAACAATACGCCGGTATCCTTGAATACATACCAAGCACATCATTCTATACTGCCTAATCAGAAGCCCATCAACCCAAAATGTATGGAAGCAAAAGGGCTTATCCTCTGGTATATTGGATTATAAAACTAATATGTTTATCTGTATCCATGGTATTTCACAATAAACCTCTGAAAACACTACATGATGAAGGATGAACTGTCAGGGGGGGGCACAAGAGACAACTACTGACGATGAAGGCATATTTCTAAACTTACACTCATCTATTGTACTCTGCAACATCTCCTGGGTCCAACATTCAGACATCCCATTTCGAATGAATGTGACAACTCCTAAAGCTGAGGGGATATTTCTCACCAGGCATCTACCACACCTTTGGCCCCTGGTCCTTGCGTTGCAGGGAACTATAAAGTGCTGCACAACACTGCCCTCTGTTGGATCAAGTGAGGTACAGTTTTTATTACATGCCCAATATGTGAATGAAGTTAGATCATAGAGTTTTGCTGAAATGAAAGAGAAACAGCAAGAAACCAAGAAAAAGAACAGAACAACTGAGCGTGTGTGTGAATATGAGAGAGAGAGAGAGAGAGAGAGAGAGAGAGAGAGAGAGAGAGAGAGAGAGAGAGAGAGAGAGAGAGAGAGAGAGAGAGAGAGAGAGAGAGAGCGAGCGTGCGTGCAAAGGGAAGGAAATACGATAATGACAGAAATAGCTTTGAAGACACTTTTACTTATATTCTAGAAGTAATAGAAATAATAAAAAAAACAAACAAGTAGACAATCACTTTTGCTTGTTTTTAAAATTGTAGATCCATCTCTGTCTGGAACACTTCCCATTTTGGTTATGTACAAATCCGGAACAATCCTTACAACAATCCGTTTGGGATGCAGAAATTTACTTTTTTTCTTAGCTGAAATCACTACCATATATTAAGCGGTCACCATAATATACAACATGGGATATACAGTAACTCAGTCCAAATTCATTATAACACTTTCTTTACGCATGGGACAAAAGTTTATGAATGTTACCAAAGTCAGCCACAGTCAGTCACCCTTCCATTATCACTGCAATGCAATCTGCTTTCTGTACAAGTATTCATTAAAACAATCTTTTCAGCAGAACTAAATATCTGGTGTATGGCAATTATGTTTATTTTTCAAAGGAACGAGAACATAAACCTCTTTAAAAAAACAAAACAAAATCAAAAACAAAGACAAGAGTAAATCTACAGCTTCCCGCAAGAAAAAAGTGGAATTTACAAAGTATTTGAGCGGGATGTGCAACCTTCCCTGTGGAATAATGTGACTTCCAACCCTTTTTTCTCTTTTAACAACAGAACACTGACATTAAATAGCAATATAAACAGTAAATTAGTCTGTGTGGTTGCGACAGTGTTAGTGTTTTTGAGTGCAGATAGCAAATAGCAGACAAAAGAATCCAAATGTTATACCAGTTCCATCATTTTTTTGTTTATATATTTATATATAAGACACTTTCACGCAGACCTCCATCACACTGCTTTTCACTCCTTCACGTTAAATATAAATACAAGTACTGAAAAACAGCTAAGCTATGCTAGCTTCAGCTTAATACACAAAAAAACAAATAAACAAACAAACAAGGACAGTCCTTCAAGCTCCCTGCCAGCCCAACTCCAAACTCCTGCAAAGTGGCCTATGGCGACCTGTCTTTAGGGCTGGGCGGTTCTGGAAAAAATGCGTATCACGCTTTTCTTGAAGAAAATTAATATCACGGTTCTCTGCATGTTTTTTTTTCATAAGTGGCGATTTTCCCCCACATCTCAATGTTTCTGAAGAAAAGGCTTGGAAGGTGAGAAAGTGGATCGCACTCGGGTTCTTCTTTTCTTCTTTTTATTATTTTTTATTATTTACATAGCAGCAGAAGTGTAGACAAGCGTTTCGGCTGTTGCCTTCGTCAGTGTCTCCGAAGGCAACAGCCGAAACGTTTGTCTACACTTCTGGTGCTATGTAAATAATAAAAATAAAAAGAAGAAAAGAAGAACCCGAGTGCGATCCACTTTCTCACCTTCCAAGTTATTCAACTGGAGACGCACCACACGGAAGAGCGCGGTGTATCTGAACTACTATTTCTGAAGAAAAGCCTGAAATTAAATTTAAACATGACATAAAATCCTGATTTTTAATTCATCTCCATTTCTATTTTAATCACTTTTTTGGAGAAAAAATACCTTCTTTCATCAAAAAGTGAACCTTGTGTAGGTGAAAACCGTTATCACGGTTTTTCAACGGTATACCACCCAGCCCTACTTTAGCGTATCAAACACGTTTGTGTTTCACAAAAAGACTGACCACACTAAATCCATCAAGATCAAAGAGAACGCATATAGTTTCCACACCCTGTTAATACTCCTCTACCTCTCCACCTGTATCTCATTCTCTCTTTATCTCTCAAGGATGTAGCTCAGGGACACTTTTAGCTAAACAAGCCAAGATGCGGCTGACTGGAAAGGAAGGGAGGGAGGGAGCGAGGGAAGGGGGTGGTCACTAAAAGACAAGAAATGAGTGTGTTGGTGCTTTTGTTTCCATTTTGTTCTTTGTTGGTTTTACAGAGGAAGAAGAGAGGTGTGCTGTGGCGAGGTGAGTGAACAGGTGCAATTGAAACCTCTTCACTTGGCCGCCTGCCATATGATGATGCCCAGAATGATGACGACTATGCTCAGCACCATCGCCAGGATGCACATCTTCTTACGAGACTTTTGCTGCAAGGAGAGGGAGGAGGGGGGGAGAGAGAGAGAGAGAGAGAGAGAGAGAGAGAGAGAGAGAGAGAGAGAGAGAGAGAGAGAGAGAGAGAGAGAGAGAGAGAGAAAGAGAAGGAAAATGGAAACTGTAACAACTACTGTCGCCTTTTCCAAAGTATTTATAACTACTCAATTGAAAGCTGAAAATGTGCATACATGCGCACTTCAAGAAAGTGCAGATTCAATTTTGTGCACAACTATGAGGTAGAATTTAATGGGCTCAGTCAAAGTAGTCCAAGAACATAAATGCACCGAACTTTGCAGCTTTAATTTATTGTATAAGAAAGCATTATTGAATCGGAAAAGCTTGCTGGAATAAAATGGTCAGCAGACAGAGGAATTTACACTTCTTATTCAAGAGTGCTTAATCTCTTCTTCCACAAGTACTCTCAAAAAAATGCAAAGCAAAAAGGTCCACAACACCGTGCAATAGCAAAACACCTACATTAGCATGACGTTTCGAGGTCCTCGTGCAATGCATTCAGTGGTGTTGTGGACTTATCATTTCAATTTATTTGTATTTTACTGTTTGGTCCAGCCCCTGTACTACTGATATGCGTGCATTTTCTACCTATTTTGGATTCTGAGAAATATACCTGATAGTGTGCTACCCTCTGCAGTAAAACAGTCAGCAAACAGAGGCTGCAATTACACATTGTATTCAAGAATACTGAATCTCTTCTTCCAAAAGGCACCCTCAAAACTATGAAAAGAAATAATAAATATAATAAAAATACCTGATAGTATGCTGCCCTCTGCAGCTGCTCTGCACCGCGCTCCACATGCACCTCTGCACTCTCCACATTCGCCTCTATGCTGTCTGTCTCACACAAACACAAATGCAAACACAAGGTGATGATCAATACACACTTTGAAATTGTTGATAATGGAACTCAATTGAATTGCTTAAAGAAGGTCAGTAGACCGAAACGTCGCAATAAAACCATGCAAATGTGAACAGTGTGCGGGAGCTTTCTTTGCTTCAGCGTTGGTGACCCAGGGGTGCCACTCCTACGCACCTGATCAAAGGAGGTGTGCAAGAACTCTACACTTACTGATAATGGAACTCGAAAGCTCTCTTGTTTGCTGGCGCATTAACAATGGTCAATAGCCCTTGTGGTATTTGTCCATGTCCTTTCAAAATCATTTTGTGCTCGGTTATACACATGCAGACACACACAAGAAGATTGTTGGTTTGATTATGTATTGCCAATAGAGAAAGCTTTTAAGAATAAATATAAATTAAATTAAAAGCACACCATGCAGCTTAATGGAGAGTTGTATAAAGGTTAATGATGGGTTTTTGATGGGCTCAGACGTCAGGTGGTACAACAACAGCCCATGCCCATAATTTATGTACAGCAATAAATAGGCTTCTTAGATAATCTACAAAAAAAAACTTGAAGAATTATTGCATATAATAGTGGTTTTAGCTGTAGTTCCACAACCGTGACATGTGCTACTACTGAAACGCTAGACAAAAACCTCCAACTGAAGAGAAGAGTGCATGTAAAGGGGTGTGAGTGAAGTCGTTTTGTGTTTAGTTTACCAATCATCTCCCCCTGGTCATGGATCATTACGGCGAGGTCTTTGAAGATCTGGTTCACGTCCAGGATGTCTGACTGGAGGAGCACAAACGAATCAATCAGTACATGAGATAGTCGTGCACAGGTAGATAATTTAGCATTTCTCATGTCAAATACGACCAACACTACAAGCTACCATGTTGAGCAGGTTGCTCACAAGAAGTGTAAACTAAGTAACAAACAGTTTTTTGTAATTTCTTTAAATGGTGTGTGCGTGTTTGTGGAGACAGGTAAATATCTACTATGTTCTTCTTTGTGTATACTGTAAATGTGTGGGGTGTCTGTGGTTGTGTTTTGTTTAAGATTTTATTGAGAATATGTGATGGTGTGTGTGTGTATGTGTAGTGTTGCCATGTTTGTGGTGTTGGCGTGTGTGTGTGTGTGTGTGTGTGTGTGTGTGTGTGTGTGTGTGGTGTTGGTTGGTGTGTGTGTGTGTGTGTGTGTGTGTGTGTGTGGGGGGGGGTCTTGCCGTGTGTGTTGTTGGTGTGTGTGTGTGTGTGTGTGTGTGTGTGTTTGTGTGTGTGTTTGTGTGTGTGTTGTTGGTGTGTGTGTGGTGTTGCCGTGTGTGTGTGTGTGTGTGCGTGTGCGTAGGGCTGAGTACCGATCAGAATTTTTCGGTTTCGGTTCCGGTTCTAGAACCTACGTTTCAATGCCGGTTCCTGACGGTGCCATTTTCGGTTCCTAATTTATAAACACTGGGGATGACGAAATGTTTAAAAATCTTAACCGACCACCGAGCCTCCCTCATTATCCAGTTGAAGTCTCAGGGAATTTATTTTAAAATGAGAACTACAATCTAAATCCAACCCTATCCATTTCGTGGGTGTGCATCTTTGCATCTGAGCATCAGTTCATAGTCATACAGTCGATGCTCATGGCAAACGCACAGACAATCGTGCGAATTTACCTGATTACAAACTGAACCAGCATGAAGTTTTGCATCAGCCCCAGACAACTTGAGCGGCAAAACAACAAGGAGAAACTCATATTTAATGTTTTACGCTGCACACGCTCCTTTTAAAACATGCCCTGTGTGTGGGGATTTTGGCCGCGCGCGGACTCTTAAATGGAAAAGCATGGTGTACTGTCTGACCTGTCATTGCCGTCCCGTTGACTGTCAGGATTTGGCCTGTTGAAACTTTTCCAATTTTTGGCTTAAAATCAGGGAATTTGCCGGTTTTTTTAGCTGACAGGTATGCTGTTCTTGCAAACACTTTCAAAACAAGTAAGGTCTCCAAATTCCGCCAACTTCACTGTGAACGTGATAATGTCACTATTTCAAATACTATTTGATTATGCTGTCGTATATTTTTGGATAGCGGCAACTGTGTAGATGAGGTAATGAGCAATATTAGCTAACATTGGTATTTCTTTCTATCGTAATTTGGAGATAGCCTAACGTCCAGCATGTCCAAAATGTAGATTCAGCACAATTCTCCGGCAAAAGGCTCCCAATTCCGTCCGCTTGATTTCAGGTCACGTCGGTATTTCCGTTACTGTTTATTATTCCTTCATGCTGTTTTGCTTATTTCGTTCACACTTGTAGTCCTGGCTTTACCTTTGCAGGAACTGTGATTAGTTTGGTCGTTACTGTGGAAACGGTTGAATAATTTTGGTCCTAAAGCGAAACAGGGAAGCGGCCAGGGCGAGTTTTTAGCCAGAATGTCGTCGTGAAATTAAAGTTCCATCTCTTTCATGCTGCCATTACGACACCCTTCATTACAATGCTGTTTATGGCCGTTGACTCGGTTTTAAATGTCATCACTGTTTCAAATTGTAAGCATACAAACTCTGTATCATGTCGATATCCATTCCTGACTTAAACAGTGGATACATAGGCCTAAATAATTAGGCGGGCGGAATTGGGGGACTGTAGCTTGTTACGCACGCAGTGAAACACTGGGCGTGCTCTGTTTCGAGTTCTTTGCATGGTCTGTAATTATAGGCTACCAAACGAAAAAAAAATATCCACATAGAAGAAATCAAGTCTTCAGTTTCAATAATCCACGTTACTGCGTTCCGTGGCGCAAATGTAGGCTATGCCTACCATAACACACAAAGAAAGTCTCTCGCGGCCAAAAGTGACTGAGCTCACCTGATGCTTCTGATATGAGTTTCCGTTTTATTGACATGAAATTTAAACTTTGCAATGATTCACAGTGTAATCCAAAAGTCAGAGAATGTGCGCACCCACTACAAAAGGGAAAAGGTCCCCAACACTGTTTGATGATTCATGGTGGTGCCGACTTTTACTTTTTCATACGCCGATGTAACCATCTGAATAATGATGGATGCACACGCTCGCAGTGGCGAAGACAAAGTTTGAATTCTTTGCCATCTACAAACGCTAGAAATAGGCTACTCTTCTCGGTAAGCCTACACAAATTAAAGATGGGCTGATGGTAGTTTCTCTCGTAACAGCGTTAGTATCCACAGATGATTTGACCACCTGTTTAAAAGGGGGGTGTAGCCTGCCAGCAGTCTCTGCAAGCCCGAATGTGATCACAATTAATGTTGCCAGATTTTTTTGCCAGAAGAGACTGCCGTTCTGTCTGCATTAACGTTCTGGGGTTATAAAAGCAAAATGATAACTGAGGTGATGGACATCTAGGAACCTAAACGTGGAACCGATTGCCAAGGCACTTTTCAATGCCAAGTAGAACCCTAGTCTTTCATTCAATTCCATTAAGGAACCGAATTTCTGTACCCAGTCCTATGCGTGCGTGCGTGCGTGCGTGCAGACCTCCAGCTGCCGTATGTTGGTCTCCCTCTCCTTGATGAGCTCCAGGTCTTCCTCTGTGATGGCTGCCTCCTCTGCCTGCGTCTGCGTGGTCTGGCCCCAGTCATCATGGCTGAGGAAGATTCACAGCACAAACAAAGAGGTTGGATTAATAAAAAGGAGTCAAAACACGCCCACCCAATGCAAAAGAGTGTGCTCAAGTTGGGTCTCCTAAGGGGGCGTTGTACCCTCCTTCTTCTATTTCTGAGGTGTTTGCGCTACCGCCATCTACCGCACTAAGGGGACTCCATTTATTCTCAACCTCAGGACTCCAAAGGTCTCCTAACCAAAGGTCTCCTAAAGGGACGTTCAGTGGATACCGGAAAGAAACTACAATGACGTATCTCTGTCTATAAGATCTCTGGCACAAACATGATGGTTAAACAACACTGCTTAATGCCATTCATTTCAGTTTGTTTCAATTCAATCATGACATGCTCACATAATTAAGAATAGTTATTAGTTTCTATTTAGTTCAATTTATTTCAAAACACATGTCGGTTGCAGAGCCATCATTTACACAGTCAGCAGGGCAAGACTAAAGCCCTGTTTCCATCACATTCTGAAGCAAATTAAAAGTTAAATGGCATTATATTTCGTAGTGATAGAAGATGTGTCTGCTTAGGTTTCCATGAACAGGACGATTCTAGCAATATAAAACAATGTCAGAAACAAAAACAGTCTCGCCAGATGATTCTCCATCAACATTTTAGCAGAATAGAACACACAGTTTGGGATTAGAACGTAGGGAAGACAGAATATCCTGCAAGAGACTAAGCACCAGGGGCCTATACTACAAAGCTGGTTCAGGATAGCCAGGCCATGCCCTCCTAGTGACGCAACAGCTTCAGCGTTGCTACCTGTCAGGTCAAGAGTCAATGCAAGTACTTTCTGAGTTCCCACAAATACGGGAAATCCTCCCACTTTCATGGGAAGCAAACAATCATTAACAAACCAAGGGAGGCCATTTGGGAAATGCCGTTTGGGAAATGTTAATTGTTATGCTCTTGGTCAGACCAAGTCTCGAAGAGATTTGAAAGTCGATGATAATCAGGCTAGGTTCAGGATAAGTTAAGGTTAAGTTAAGAGGTAACTTATCCTGGACCAGCTTTGTAGTATAGGACCCTGGTGTTGGAGTGTTTCAAGTGTTTGAACTCTCGAGCCAGGCCCAGTCGTAGCATATGCGCCTGCGCGGCTATTCGAGATCACATCAAACCTTTTTCATCACTTCTGATATAACTTCTCCCAAAACCATATAATCCAAGTGAATTAACTTTCTGTGACAAAATGGCGTTAGAGCAATAGAGCAGTTTTCCCGTGGGTCACACGAAGACAGCAATAGTACATATGGATAGGGGTGTAAAGTATTTGAAGGTGTGCTTACTTGTCAAAGGAAACAAGCTGCTCATCATTGCCACCATCTTCAGCCTAGGACAATGAACAGACACAGGGAGACACACACAGACAGAGACACACACACACACACGGACACAGACACACACACATGTAAGATTGCATGGTAACAAAAACCTTGATATCCAGTGTTAATTAGGAGGGCTTGATTCACAAATGGATGGGTAGGTGTTCCCAGTCCACCTGTGTCCCGTATTATATCTTGCTGTGGTAATATTTTCTATAATAATTTCCTATACTGTACAAGCAAGGCTTGAGCCTTGTAATTCCCTTCCCAACCCAACAGGGTGGCCATGTAATTGGTTCGGCGTAACATTACTTATTAATGAGGGGATGCTTAGCTTCTAGGTAGATGCTATATAGTGGGCTATTATTAGCATAGCAAAGCATAGCAAAGCATAGCATCGGCGGCAGCCGTGGCCTATTGGTTAAGGAGGTGATCTTAAGAGTAGAAGGTTACAGGCTCGTATCCCACCCTCCCCTCTCCCTATACCTCCCTCCATGGCTGAAGTGCCATTGAGTGAGGAATCTAACTCTACATCGCACCATGGACTGTAACCAATACCCTGCAATATCTGTAAAGTTGCTTTGTATAAAGGCACCAGCCAAGTGCAATGTAATGCAATCATACCGAGAGACGTGATCCGGCCCGGGCCCGGGCCACCGTCTCCTTCTCCTTCTCTGCTGCGCGGCGCTGCACGGCCTGGAAGTTATTCAGGGCCGCTGAGAAGTCATTCATCAAGCGGTCCTTCTGGATTTTTTGTTGTCTCTGCAGAGAGGGGCACAGCACAGACAATCAATAGTTTATATTCCTAGACAGTTTGCCATCTTATGACAAAAAAAAAACAAAACAAGCAGTGTTGTTACTCTCGAGCCAGGCCCAGTCATAGCATATGCACCTGCGTGACTATTCTATATCACATCAAACCTTTTCCATCACTTCTGTAGCGATACAACTTCTCCCAAAACCAATTAGAGCAATATACGGCAACTGTTTTTCCATCTCATGTGGCCCTGACTTCTTGATACGCATCACATTAAAGCTAATCATCTTGTTGGAAAAGGGCTATAGGCTATGTTGAATCCCAACTGCTAGTTGATCCAAAAGATATGCTGCACAATTGAAGTGGACAAATAGAATGCATGTCCCTGTGTGAAAAATGTATAGAAGTGAGACGATGACATACCTGTTCAGACGGGGACATGGGGAGAGATATTGAGCCTAGGTCTTTCAGGTGTTTATTGGTCTCTTTTGCCAGCTGGTTTGTGTAGTGTTGCATCTGTTGGCTGGAAATCCATTCCATCATTAGTACATGACGCAATGTCAAACAAAGTATTTGAAATGATAGACTGCTTTTGATTATGTATACAGTATGTGAGACAAGGATGTGAACAGGCAGTTTTGAACAGTTTAAATGTGATCTGAGATCTAAAGGGTTTTCCAAAAAAACATACACATACACTCCCAAAAAATACTGTTAAATCTGTGGTCATCAAAATTTGTGTAATAGTGTAATATAATTTACAGACATCGCCTTATTGCGTTGTCATCTTTTCTAAAATGTTATATATAAATATAGTTCTGGAGGAAGTCAGAGAATGATTGGCAGCTGTCGTTCCTAGCACCCGCCTTCGCGTAAATTTTAAATTCCTCCTTCCCTCCTTCACCCGTCATGCACGAAGGCTGTCCCACTACCTCCCCCTGCTCCTCCCTTTCACTAGATCACCCAGCTACATTTCCCCTACACTTACAAGTTGGAAGCGGATCTCATCTCGCATAATCTCCGCTTAAAGCATCCCAGGCCAGATGCCAGTTAACATGCCAAATATGCCTATTGCCTATGCCTAATGTACATCAAGCACTCAAGGGCAAACTCATGAGACTGACGTCTTAAGTCTAAACCATGAGACGTGAAAATAAAGACACTGAAAGTGTATGCACAAAAATTATAATTACCACTTTACAGTGCTGTACTGCTAATTTTGTATGACACCAAATGATCACTGAAAGTAATGGCAGGAGTGGCATTATGATCTGAAAGAAGCTCAACTATAAGTCTACAGGCTGTACTTACAGCTTATCCTGAAGTTCGCTGTTGTCTTGTCTCGTGCCCAGCTGGCTCACCATGCTCTTGATTTGGGCAGCTGGAAATCAAAAACAGAAACAAAGGGATTTCCTGTCTGTGTAAATGTATCATGATGACTTGCTGTTGGTTAAAATTGGTCACAAGAATCGCCACTAGATGTTGTCAACTATAGAAGGAGTTTAAAAAAAACCATCAGTGTTAGCATTATGTACTTCTTAAAGCAAGACATCTGGTGGAATTTGAGCTGATTCCCCACAATAGATACAGAGACATAGTTTATTGATCCCAAGTAAAAGTTGGACAGCCTAGTTAGAAAATGGGGTACTTCAGCAAAGTGTGGTTGTCCCCTCCCGCCCACACAGAGTGAAGTGCAGTGCTACATAGTCATAGCTGATTTAGTTTCTTTTTCGAACGCATCTTTGGATGAAAGAGCCTGCTAACTGCAAGGCAGAGGAGTTTTACAAAGGAGTTAAGTTATAAGCAACTGGATTCCTTCCTGGAGCTCAAGACATTTTGATCTTTTAGATAGCATGACCTGGAGGAAGGAGAATACAAAGGATGTTCTTCTGTAGCGCTGCCAGGAGCACTGAGCAACAGAGCTCCTTTCTCAGCGTACAGTTCTGCCTTACTGTAAAACTGTGTGTGTATTGCTGCATTTTCTTTACACAACTTAAGCAGCTACTAATAAAGACAGTCAAAGACATTTTACATACACTTACAAACATTGCATTACATTAAGCTTACCTTACACTTAGCTGACGCTTTTACCCAAAGCGACTTAGTTGTTTGTTTGTTTTTAAGTACAGGTCATTGGTCACAGTGCCTGGAGTAGTGTGTGGGTAGATGCCTTGCTCAAGGGAACCTGCGACCCTCTGATCTAAATCCCATCTCCTTCTGCCCAACAAGCAGCTAATGTAGGACTGTTTATACAGACAGCGACAAGACTGTGACTTACTGTTCTGTGTGATTTTCTGGATGTTGGAGCTGCATGTCTGTATGAGGCCGTTGAAGTCCCGAGGAGGGCTGCGGTAGCCGTCAGCTTTAGCGTACGACATTGTGCTGTTGGGACGAGTGTGGGAGACGAGAGTGTGTTTGTGTGTCCTTCAACCCCTTGGTTGAAGACCAGTCAAGGAGAGGAGGACTGGGCTTGAAAGAGGAAGATCAATTAAAAAATCCTGAGAGAGAGAGAGAGAGAGAGAGAGAGAGAGAGAGAGAGAGAGAGAGAGAGAGAGAGAGAGAGAGAGAGAGAGAGAGAGAGAGAGAGAGAGAGAGAGAGAGAGAGAGAGAGAGAGAGAGAGAGAACAGAAACTTCCTGTTAACCAATTGTACACATGCTGCCTTGAAACAAAACATTGAGCCTTTTTTCTGCATCTGTTTAAGTTTACTTATCATTGAGTGGAAATGAAAACCAATGTCATGGGACATTGTGTGACCAATAGCAGACATGATCCCAACACAGAACACACACACAACGAAATTCAACCTCTCAGCTTATCCATCACATGTGTGGATGCGTAACGGGGTCATCATAACATTGGATAGGTGGCCTAGGCCTATGGAATGTAAAATTTGGATATTTAATGTTTATTTCATCTATCATTTCTTGGTGTGGTTACCCAACTTAACCAAATGCTTACACTGCAAGTCACTGCCCCAACTTCCACTTCCACATTCCTTTGCAGGGACACCACACCCTTGATTCAGGAATGAATGGACGGGTACATGCATGCATGCATGCATGGCACCCACAGCTTGACCACACACAGTGTACTTCAAGATGTTAGGGAGGTTAATATACGGTACCACACCATGCATGGAAATGTGTGCCTTAAGTACCCAGATGATCTCACGTTAGACCAGCATGTCAGGGCAGAAAAGAAGAGCAAGTCATGTTGGTGGTAATGGCTGACTCCAGCATGATGTGCCCACTTAAATCTCGAGTACTGGGACAGACCATAGATTTTGTATGGCCATGGGACAGACTGCTGACACAAGGGTGGAAACGGAAATGGCCAAATGATACACACACACCCAACTGGGCCCACACAGCCCTACTTACAGGGAATCTGACAGCTACTTGACAAAAAGTAGTCCAACAAGCCTGATGGTGTGCATGTGTCAGCCAACGAACGACGATTACCAATTGGCTTAATGTCACACGGTAACCCTGGGTTTATTAGATAACCTTGAATTATAACATCAACAGTCTGTTTGCTTGAGTGTGGACCTGCAACTAGCTAACTTTTACCACCACGTTCTGCATATTCCCTTTTGGGTTCTTGGTGGACTGTGGTACAGTCATAGTTTGATACTTTGTTTTATCAGATTAGAGATTGTACAGCGTGTTGACATGGCGTTACGCAATGACATTACCTGAACCAGTTGAGGCTTCTAGCCATTTAAAAAACCCTTCGTAACGTAACGTCAGAGTTCACAACAGAACTCAAGACCATTGATAACACTGATTTGGATACATTAGACGTAGGCCTACACATCGTACCATTTACACTAGATGACACTAGATGGAGTTAACTTTACACAAATGTGAGTCTTGGTGACAGAAGAGCTTATATCTAACATCTAGCTGACAGCTATGCTACAAACATTTTGATGTTGTGCTGTCGTCTCCATCCGATTTATCAGCTGATGTCAGCTAGCATGTAGCGGTTCCAAAAGAGGCACTTCTCTTCATTACAATGTATCTGATCAACCAATACAATAACCGATTCCGTTTCACACTTGTTACAATGTAGGACCTGCACGCGTAGAACCTGGAGTTACATTTTAGCTGAACTCCGTTACAATGTCCAACATAGCTAGCATGAGCTAAACATTAAACAACAGTCCACGTTAATATCCATTCCTCCTCACTCTGTGGCGTTGACATACACAAAACGACGTTTTTCTGTCTGTGTTGTCCTGGCGTATGCATATGTTTAGTACCTTAACAGCTGAATTATTTCAATTAATTGGACAAGATAACCAGACAGTACATCATAGCGGACAATATAGTTAGCCAGTGCTAGCTAATGCCTAGTCAGAATAGAGAATCTTCAAACGCTATCAGCTATCCTTTGTAAATAACCAATGAAGGAGAACATGGTATTTGTTAACTACAAGGCGAAAACCTTCGACATTCACACGTATGATTTGTGTTTATTAAAAGTAGGACATTCTTACTTGACTTCAGGAGATACACCGGGTTCAGTACATCCGCTTTGTAGCTGTCTTTTCCGCTGAAAGAACAACCCACCAAACTGAATGTGCGACGTCATCGCGCCATGCTCAGCTGATACATGGATGATGCATCATGCGTTTATATTTTGACAAGACTACATAGTTGAGAATAAGTACGTAGTCCCTTTAAAGTTGAATTTTCACCATAATCTGTAAATAAAACAGATAGTGTGCCTCAGCCTATTAAATTGTTTTTTTTTTTTTTGCTCTATGGATTTCAAAGAGAAAATAATCCAACAGTTCTGAATGTTATGGACATAGAGGTAGAAAATATTTATTTTATATAATATTAATTTTCTACCTCTATGGTTATGGGCTATCTGCATGGCACTGAGTTGAGTGAAGGAGAGGAAAGAAATTGTGTACAAAATTCAAATGTCATCACAACCATCATGTCACCCCTCCTGTAAGAACATGAATCAACAGAAAAACATCCCATATTTCTCATGAGTTCTCACAGGAAGAGAATGCAGCCTTTGCTTGCAACTTGTAGGCCTAGGCCTAGATGTGTTTTGCACCTGCTGGCTATCATATGACTCATCATGGACACGTTAGGGTGAGGGATTAAAAGAATGAACAGATTATCATCTTTCCTACTCTGGGTAGCCCGATGAATCAGCAGGTGTGGAATTGGAAAAAAACGCAGAGGGTGGCGCCAGCCTGGCTGCTGCAATGGGGGCAATTGTGAATTTAGGATGAGTGCAGTCAGTGAGCTCTACCTCCCCACCTCATCAATATAGGCCGCCAGAGCTGAGCTCACTCTGTTACAATAGGCCTAGTGATTACTATGAAGTGATCCGGCTCCTCGGAACCCCTTAGTCACTGTTGGGCAGCAGTGGCCCAATGGCAAGGGGCATGATATCAAGAGCAGAGGGTTGCAGGTCTACATCCCACCCTTACCTCTCCCCATGCACTGCCTCCATCAAAGGCTGGAGTGCTCTTGAGTAAGGCACCCAACTCCACATTGCTCCAGGGACTGCAAAACAAAACCTTGTAAATACCTGTAAATTGTTTTGGATAAAAGTGTCAGGGAAAGCACAATTGCTTATCTGAGTCATAATGAAATACTTAGAATCTGAAGGTGGTGGCAAGTATTCATGAAAAGGGTAACCTTTGTGAATGGTCAGCATGAACTTTGGAAATAAACTGCTAAAAATATTACACAGTGCACCTTTTAAGAATTCAAACAAGAGCTGAGGTAAGTAAGCATAAAGGCCACTTTGACAGTGTTCATATTTATGTAATCTGCATTTTATACTGCCATGAAAATGTGATAAAACAAGACACACAGGATAGCACAGTAGTTGGTGTCCTCTCCTCCTCACAGATGGATCCTGTGTAGGGCCCTTGTCGTTACCATTTCCTGATCAACTAAACAGTGATTTATTGCCATCCACTGGTCGAAAAATGATACTGCAGGCATTCAAGTCATCCAGCATCCAGTGCAGTACACAGTCACAGTATATTTTGCCGTTTCAGCCAATAAATTCTTATGTGGCACCCTGGTTATCATCCTTTCTGGGATAACATAATGCATGTTAAATGTGCTCTGCAATACAATACAATTTCATTTGACAAAACAGGAATGATCAATATACTGTAGGCTACTGTATGAATCAATGAAACATGTATCTTTCAGATATGACATTTATTTCCTGAGGAGTGGGGTGGGGAAAGAGAAGACTGCATGTGATATGCATACAATATGCTGACACTCCTCATGTGTGAATAAAACATACCTGTGGGAAGAGGTGATGAATTATACTACAGCACTGTGGTCACGGCTGGATTGGCCACATGGCATACAGGGCATATGCCCAGTTGACTGTTAATGATTTTGGCCAAAGAGCCAAAGAGCGTCTATGCATGTAAGATACTTCAGGCGCGTTCTTTTCCGGGATCCATGTGGCGTCGGGTGAATGCCCCTTTAGGAGACCTTCGGTTAGGAGACCTTTGGAGTTACGGTTGAAACGAAATGGAGTTCCCTTTCCGCTGTAAATGGCCGTAGTGCGTATGTTATGCAAGCCACCACCAAACACCACAGAAAGAGAGGAAGGATGGAACAATGCCCCCTATGGCCCTCCGCACACAGGTTCCGACAGCACTGCGGAGCACTTTCGCTTCCAACACAATTCCAACCCCTGCACACAATTTCACCACAGCAGAGCATGGATGGGGCACCTAAGTCACGCCCTCTACTTCCTGGTTCATGGGGCTTGAAAATGAGTGATTTTTGGATTTGTGGTGCATAGGTGGAGGTCCAAGGTTTGGATTGGTGCCAAAAAAACACTAATTTTCAAGCCCAGTCATTATTTTTAGACTCCCCCTGCCCCATGAACCAGGAAGTAGAGGGCGTGACTTAGGTGCCCCATAGTCAATGGGTGGTTCCAACAAGATAGAACTCGTCCCTAATCGCCAGGAAACAAGTGGGGGGAGAGAGAGAGACGGGGAAGGACTGGCAAATGACCCGGGCCAGAATCAAGCCCGGGTCGCCGGCGTAGTAACCCTGCGCCCTACCGCGTTAGGCCACTGCAGGGCCCTGGTGGACCAGTCTTGGCTTAAATATGCCCGGCCTGATTTGTCGTCCCAGTCCAGCCCTGACTGTAGTCTGGCCATGTGTCAATAGCAGCACTGCTATAAACACCAATCATTTCAGCAGATTACATTACACTCCAATTACACACAAGTAATCAGAGGGTAACGGCCCTTGACAGTACTTTTATGTGCTCTGGCCTTTACAGCACACAGACGGTATAATGATGCCTTGCACCCTCTGTGGTTGTGTGAGTTAATGGTGCATATAAATAGTTAGTTGGTAGTGCCTGGTGTCATCACTCATTGGCATGGAGAAATACTAGAACGTTTTGAGAGCATAAGCCAAGGTGGTAAATTCCATTGCTGGAATATGTTGACAGGGCTGCTGTCAGGTTTGGCCGGGCAAGGGACAAAGTCATCTGAAAAGCTCCCTTACTCAATACATACAAACTCCAACTCCATTGAAGGTAAATTGGTAATAGGTAAATTGAGGATAACAACAAAATACTATCATTGTCAAAATATCTGGTTCTTACATTAGATGGAGAAAGGTGCAAATAAAACATGTCAGCTATCAAGTCTAATCAAAATAATTGGTTTGGGCGATATTCGTGAACATAAAAAAGTGAATATGTCTCAAAACAGTTGGGACGGGCTAATAAAAGGCAGCAAGTTTTGAAGGAGACTAAAGACAACACAAATGAGGACACTTCACAGTTAAATACATTAACAGATTAGATTGTTTTATCTTAAGACAGTGTGTTGACATCTGCAGGGTTTTATCTCAACGGACTGATCTACCTTTAGCGAAAATATTTGAAAACTCTAAATGAATATGCAAAGCTAACCTCAGAGCAAAGAGTTACAGTTGCAGAACTGACGGCCAACAGAGCTGCATATCATATCCCACTGTGAATTTGAATTTGCATATCAATATGGGTTTTTCCACGGGTTATTCCAGTGTCTTTCTTTGGGTGGTTCACAGTCTCATCCGGTGGTACATGTTGAATCAGAATTACACTCACTCTCATCATACAGTAGTCAACACAATATTGTGCAAAATATAGATGTACAACATGTACATATATATATATATATATATATATGTATATATGTACAACATGTACAAATGTGTTAAATGTAGAACTATGTACACAATCATATTGTTATGACACGGTAATAATAATTATCATGAATAATTATAATGATAATAACAACACTAATAATAATATTGTTGGTCGCAAACCGATATATACCCAATGAGGTTGTACATGCTGTAGCCCTGATATGCTGAGTTATGGTTGTGGGAAGGAGGTTATAGAAGCATGCTGATTTGAATCTTGAAGAGAAGCGAAACTAAGGGTCAAGTAACAAAGGAGCAGTGTTTGGCCATGCTTATCAGATCCTCTCATCGCAGCTAAGACATCTATCGGCCCCAATGCTGCAGTGAAGCTGGTAGCTACGGAGAGCCAGCCTCTGGAGTTGAGTTGAGAATTTGAGTTCAGATCCATGTTTAATGTTGCCTAGTAAACCACACAAACTCAGCAAGTTGCCAAAAAAAATGTTTTTGCCTCATGTGTTGGTACAGCTGTGGTGGTTGTAAGATCACAACAGGCATCAGCCCAGGCCCACCAATCACTTCACATTTTGTTTCATTCCCCTGTTTGAATCTTTGGTTTGACTGGTCATATTGTTGCTAGCCAAGATAGTTCAGGCCTATACTACAAAGCTGGTTCAGGATAAGTTAAGGTTAAGTTAAGAGGTAAATCAGATAATACAAGAGCTTTTCTGAAGAAAATGTGGACTCCAGGCTCTTCTATTAGGTGATTTACCCTTAACCTTAACGTATCCTGAACCAGCTTTGTAGTATAGGCCCCTGGTACTTGTAAGATCACAACAGGCATCAGCCCGGGCCCACCAATCATTTCACATTTTGTTTTGTCCCCCTGTATGGAATCTGTGGTTTGACTGGTCATATTGTTACCCAAGGCAGTTCAGGCAATCATAATGACAGCAGTTTGCCCCCACCCACGCCCCTCAGTGATCTGAACCATGTGATTCCAGACTCATGTTTTTAGTCTGGCTCACCAGGTGAGGTTTACTGGGTAGTGGGTGCAGCTTAAACACAGTATAAAGGTGTATCATTGACAGAAAGCAGAAGAAACGCAACTGTCACTGTGCATTAACGTTTAACATGTCGTGGGAATTGAATTGTGCAATCTATGACAAAAGCAGAAGGCTTCTGCTTTTCATACGACCATGATGTTGGTGTTCGATCTGTAAAAAGATCTCAGAAGCACAGGCTCCAAGACCGTTGAATAGTAAAAAGATGTGTGAATGTTCAGTTGTAGCTTTTTCTAGATCCTTCAAACAAGGCACCTAGATATTCATTAAGGCAATAATTATCTGTTGTGTTTAATATCTTTTTTTTTTTTTTTGTCTTTTAATATTATTATTATTATTTATCACAATAAATGGGGCACACCATTTAGAGGGCTTGTATGAATTAATCAACACCTTCCAGAGTGATATCCGCTCGTTGTGTTACACAGAGACCAACACATTTCACAGGAAGCTCAGGTGGATGACATAAGTTCCAAATACTGTATTACCAGCCCATATATTTAGAGATCGAGATGAAGTCCATAATTATTATCCTCTATTTGCCATCCATGTGTATAATATAATATTATATACACTATGACTTCCATGTTTCTTTAAATCCAACTCAGTCATCCCATCCCTTTAGTAGCTGTGTTCAAGAACACTCATTTACTGTCTTTTATGCAATAGGCCCGCTGTGTGTGTAAAGTTGAAACACACAAAGTGGTCTTGTGCAAGTCATAGGTCAGCCATACTTCCCTTCTGGCCAGCTAACCTACTGCTTTAGACTATAGGATTTCTCGAACTGTAATCTGCATACCACTGGTAATCTGCAAGAAAAACAGTTGTGTTGTGGCAGCATTTTTCATGTTCTTAGGTCTTACGCTACCTATACTATGTGTGCTTAAGTAGCACTAATATGATCCATGTATACGCCATTCCCAAAGGGGAGTTGTTGTGCTGTACCAATTCCTGCATTTACATGTGGTCCCACTTGCCTCAAATGTGGTAGTTAAAATTGTTGAGAGATACTGCAGGAGCAGTGGCCTATTATGGCTACAGCTTTCGTCTTGGGACCAGAAGGTTAAATTGAATCCTGTAGTAGTATTGCCCAAGCAGGTCTTGACAAAGTTCCAGGGATTGTACTGCAGCAAAATGTCACTTTAGACAAAATCGTTTGTTAGGTGTAACCTACCTCATTCATGAAAGGCAGATATGAGTTCAGTGACTACTGGGACTACTGGGGGTACAAATACATTGGTTTGCCCCTCTCTGCCGCTCCAAACATTTATCAAAAGCAAAAGAAACTCCAACACACTGCATTCCATACACTTTTTTAATTATTTTATTTTGACTCATTGTATCACCTTTTCACCATCTTCTTGGAAGACAACAGCATTTCTTTTCCACATTTTCTTTTGTTTTTTGGCCAAATAAGGGGCATTGGTCCAAAAGCCAAGCAAAAAAGCTCAGAGACATTAAGACATTAGATGGCTGATGGTACAAGACTGAAACACTGAGACAAAGTTAGTCTTTCATTAGCTCATGAAACGGACCAACCCCGTCTTTGTCGTCTGGCATTTTTTCTTCCGTACATCTTCACATACACATAACCAAGTACACAAGTCTTAAGATTATGAGTGCATTTCAGAATATTTTGCTTCAAAAAGAAAAAAAAAAACAAATAAAAACACCTACATCTGTTCAAAGAGTTATTTGAACACAACCGACATATTAATTAATAAGCAAAGACGAGTTTGGGATTCATCGCCAGACTCTTCACCTATTCACAAGCAAGGCCTCCAGGCTTCCCATGTGCTGCAGCTGAGGTACAGGTAAGGCTAGGTTATAGTATATTTTGGTTCCCTGCGTGCGGTCCAAAGTCAATTACAGGCTGAACCTGCTCAGGGTTCAACAATCCCAGAATGCAAAGCATGTCAATAGTGGCGAAAAATGCTGAGCTGAGCAAAACCTTTTTTTCAGTGCATAGTCATATTCACTGCATTCTATAGTAACCTACTTGACTTGACTTGACTATAGTAAATGGTGAGATGTTTGTTGGTTTCGAAGCTATATCAAGTGGTCCATGTGGCAGAATCCAACCAAGCATGAAAGCATCTTTTCTTTCCAAGAAAGTACGTCCAGTAAAATCTAGTCAACTTGACTTTGTGAGAGTCCCTCGGCTTTTCCCCGCCAACACCATAATTGCTAGCCAGTCCCAACCATAATTTCTAACCAATAACTCTCACACTGTCACCCAATGACTAAAACGGTTTTAACTGGGTGCTGAATCCCACATTAAACATAGATGAGTGAATGAAGCGAAGGGCAGCACTATTCTGATTTGTCTCTGTTTATTCGCCTACTAACGTTGTAATCCTCACCATTACATACTGAAGAAGGGCTCTGCCCGAAACGTTCATAGTCGAATTACACAAAGAAAAATCTGAAGAGTGCTGTCCACAATGCTTCATTCGCTCAATTGTACTGCAACCAACATATTACCTAACTTAATCAGCAACCATGGATTTGGGAAACACACCATTGGAGACTTTCTGTCAGAGATAAGAGCAAGAATCCTTCAGAAAATATGTTTTAAGGTGGAAAGGGCTATTCTTCTGTGATATTAGATTGGCACCTATCTTTAACACTGAATAGGGGCAACCTGTGCTTTGGACACCGTCTGTATATTATAGCTTTGGAATATAGACATTCAACTTCTATTAACCACAGCTAGAGTGCGTACAGTAATAACCATGCACTCTTCTGAGGACATTGGTCTACTCTGAATATTGTTTTTTTTTTTTTTTACTGCAATCAAACTTGCCGTGTCAAAAATGTATAATAATCTTGTTGCACTGATTTGGTGGTAACCATTTGTTGTTGAAAATATCTTCAGTGGTGATAAAACATGGGAATCTGAAGGCCATCAAAAGGGGAAAACAATATTAAAGAAAACAATATTCACTTAAGACTACAGTGATGATTAAGTATTCATCTTAGTTGTTTTGGTCCAGAGTTCATCAAGATCAAAGACCACAGATCCTTGTGAATTTGTGTTGTTGTTGTTGTTTCAAATAATCTGAGGTTAATCTGAGTATGTGTGCTGTGGCCCCACCCAGATTAGACGACCTCATTACCTACATATCGTATCGCACCTTCCTAATCTGATCCCAATTACATTAAGACGAATTAGTGACATGCACATACATCATACACATCAGAAGCAGAAGTACCAGACTGGAAAATGACAGAGCAATAAAATGAGGGGTTGACAAACAAATAAACAAACGTTTTTAAGTTTACAAAATGTACTAAACAACCATTCCAAAAAGTGGTTCTTTCGGTGACTTTTAAACCGATTGTGTTGCATGTTGGGATTGCAAACATGTGCTTTTCTGATTGGTTGGCATTTGGCATGTATCATGGCATTGAGATGAAAATGTGGTGGAGGGGGAAGAGGATGGGGGATGGAGGGTGGGGTACCAGGGTGACAGCGCCAGCAGGCCTTGGCTGAGACGTGCCTCCATCTTTTGGGACGAGGTTTCTCGGGGGGTGATGGGAGCTAGGGTGGAATGCTACAGAATGCAGCTGGCCCTCACGCCATCTTGAGAAACTGCTCCACCTTGTCGTCCTCCACGGCTTCTGCGAACATCTCGTAATTCTACCAGAAAAAGGGACAAAAGAAGAGACACAAAAATAAGCAGGGGAAAAAAAATAAATACTGAAAACCTGTCTAATGACAATGAAACAGATTCAATGAAAGCTTTGTGGAATGAAAGATAGCAGTTTTTCCAAGTGCGCAAGTTGTCAAATTTTAGAGTAAAACACCATTCCATCATTTTTTCAGATTGTGCACCAGTGACTCAAGTGATTCTGTGTGATGCCGACTTGGTGAAAAAAAGGGTGTGTTTTTTTTTACCCCACAGTACTGGTCCTCGTTGAATATCTGTGGAGGTACGGCAGTAGGGTTTCCTGATTTGGACCTCATCTCGTCCCTTACGTCCCCACCCACCGAGATGTCAATCAGCTCGAACTGGATGCTCTTGCTCTCCAAGATGCGCATGATCTCCGCCTGCTGGGACTTCACCTGGGGAGAGGAGGACACGCCACAGGTCATGGCATTGCGCTGACATAAGAAGGCAGTGTGTGTGTGTGTGTGTGTGTGTGTGTGTGTGTGTGTGTGTGTGTGTGTGTGTGTGTGTGTGTGTGTGTGTGTGTGTGTGTGTGTGTGTCTGTCTGTGTGTGTCTGTCTGTCTGTCTGTCTGTCTGTCTGTCTGTCTGTCTGTCTGTGTGTGTCTGTCTGTCGAGTGAGTGAGTGAGTGAGTGAGAGAATTCCAGTTTCAGGTCAAAAATATTCTGCGCATATTTAACCTATCAGGGCATTCTCTTGCCATCACATTTAAACAGAAGAAGGTGACAGTGGTTTGCGGTTTTAGTCAGTCAAAAGTGTTTTTGTTCTTTTTCTTCAAACAATTGTAGGATATGAAGTAATGATATATCTACAGTAGGGTAATAAAAGCAGGTGGCGTCGCAGAGCGCGTGTTCACATTCTGTGCAGTGCAGATGTCTGTCAACAACGCCCCCCTGACTAGGAAGTTAAATATCTCTTATTTCCGTTATGGGGCAGCAGCAATAACTTGATCATAATTCCCAGGCCTAGAGCTAGTATCGCCAGGAACGCCTGAACTAGGAAGTGGGTTTAACAGCTTATGAACAGGCAGCTCTCCGTACAAACTACTAAGCTGATGATGAGTAATTGCAGCATTGGCAGCCTATCTAACAACACAGAGATAGAGGAAGTTGGAGAGGGCATGTTTGCGCAGGGACCACGCCTGAGGCGAAGCCCACACCGAATTCTGTGTCAACATCACATGCATTGTGTGAATCATTTGGTGGTTACAATGGCAACACACGACTGCACATTTCAACGAGAGAAAACAAGTCAATAGCCCATAATTGAGTGCGAGTCAATATGAGTCTATGCAGAGAATTTCAGGAGTGTTGTAGTTTCAACTCAGTGTGTCAAATCCAATCACGAGACCACTTTGGAAGGGTTGCATTGTGAGTTCTATCATCAGGTCTAGCTCTACACACAATAATGAACTGATGCGTTCATCCTCCTCTCCCTCACATTCCTCGTTTATTTGTAACAGATGTGAAATGTTTCTTCCACACTTGACATCCCAGTAACGACTGCTACATTACGCTGGTTCAACCAAGTGCTGCCTTAGCTGTCGGTTCATTCTGATAAGAGAATTCAGCTTTCAATTTTTTAAGCTTCTAAATATGAGGAGTCTCAATAACTTGTTCCAATACAACCTTATCATGGGTACAGGTAACGTTAGCTATTACTACTACACTACACCGCATGCACTTGGCGGGTATCAGTATTTAACACGGTAGAGTAAGCGATCACATTTTGATGCTCTGCCACCCACTGACAAACAAGTGAATTCTGCCAACGATAGCTAATTTCCATGCCATTGTTATGGAGAAATGATATTACTAAAAGCCAAAACGACGGACCACAAGACTTCCGTCCCCCTGGTTTTAGTGAGTTTGCATTTCCTGCGCTTGGCAGCTACAAGCAAGAAGAGGTCCAAACGTCATCATAAATGAATGGATGGATGTTGGTGATGCTCGATACAGTTTGGGCTACAATATTGCTACTTACTGTACCAATCCACTGAGCTACAACCAACCCAGCCTATTCTCGTGCTATTGGGTGTGTCGTTGTGCGTAATCCCATATGCTATTGCTTTTTACATCGTTTGGAGAGCTGCAACAATTGTAGCCTTTCCAGTGTAAGGTCGGCGCACTTAAAATTTAATGTATTGATTTTTGTCTTACCTCCCTTGAAGCCGTTACAGTGGTGTAGTACAATTTGATGCCCATGATCACACCTCCAATATCCCTTTGTGTGTGTGTCTGTGCCCTGCTCTCTCGCCGTACAGCCCTCTCTCTTCCCCCTCGGCAGCTTAACCCGCTATTCGTTGCGGTTTTTAAAGGGACCGCCTCCACTTTCACAAGGAACGTCTGGACTGCAAGGCACCTTGTCATATCTCTCATAGTAAGTTTAGTTTACTGTGCAAGTCGCCAACATTAAACTTTGCACGTGCTAAATGGAATGCACTTTCACTGGTTTATCAGCTATCCGTATCCATGTCCGCTCATGACCTGTGGCGGGAGGGAGAGAGTTAATGTCTGAAAGACCAAGAGAGACCTTTTTTCCTTCAGGGCCCCTGTTGACATTACCGAGTAAATTCTTTGCTTTCACAATGCGAAGTAGGCCTTGTTATCTCCACCGGTACACATTACCGCCAACGAGAATTGGCCTACGTGTCGCCTTACAATTCTGGGAGGCATTAAGGCTACATATCTTATCAAACGGATGCACTGTTAAACCACTGCAGCCATTAATGAAAAATAACTGGAAAGATTTATCTTTGGTTGGTATATGCATGTGGAAATAACACCCGAGACTATTTTGTCGATGTTGCAATATGTCAGCGGAAATTTTATTTTTATAAGCTGAGGGAAACGAAAATGTCAGTCTGAGCATGAACGGAAAGTAACAAATTAATCTCCAACAAATTGGCTATTTACTTAGTACATTCCCATATGTCTCCACATGGGGGCAGTGTGAAACTCCTCATAATGGCTTTCTGTTTAGCAGTCTGGTGTTTGATTTGAGGAGGGCACTGAGGCAGTTTCACAAGGCAGTACCAAAGTGATCAAGATGCTGAGGCAATGGTCTGTTTTTCCATGCGTTTGAACCAATGCCCTGGCACAAATGGAAAGCTACTTAGTATTTGGGACCAAAATAGGCCTACATTGTCATGGGTTAAACCAATGGTGTTAAGATGCTTTTGACCATCTCTGGTTAAACCCTACTCCCCTTATTAGACCACTGTCAATAGATTAGAGAGAGAGAGAGAGAGAGAGAGAGAGAGAGAGAGAGAGAGAGAGAGAGAGAGAGAGAGAGAGAGAGTGAGAGAGTGAGAGTGTGTGTGAGAGAGAGAGAGTGAGAGAGGGAGGGAGAGAGAGAGAGAGAGAGAGAGAGAGAGAGATCCCTTCTTAGTCATATGGAAAACACTTCTCATCCGATTCCCCTCACTTTAACCCAACCTGAGTGAGTGGCAGAACTCATGTTTAATTTGGTGTCACCATGGTGATCATTATTTATCAGCCAATGAGAGCCCATGCCAACCAAAAAGCCTGCGTCACAGATCTGGGGGAAAACAACATGGAGGGGGGGACTGAAGAGGGTATTCAACAAAGCGTATGAGACATAGTGCTCAGCAACATCAGCATCTTTCCTTTATTCCTGGGAATGTAAAAAGGTGGATTTGTGAATACACAGAAGAACCCGGTCTTATTAATACAGGGGCAGGTCTTAGTGACACAAAATTGACAGTGTTGTGCTGTTGGTTGCATATGAATACTGGTGTTATTAAGACACAATATACACGATTGTTGAATCAATTAATTAGGTGGCAGTATAAGAAACAGTCCAGGCACTTACAAACAATAATATGAAGTCTTACTCCGAAGGTTTGACCTTCCAATGATAAAACGGTTGAACATAAAAGTAGTAAAGTGCATTGCGGCACAGACATATTCAGAGAGAAACACTGGTAAAGTGAACTCAGCAACATATGGCATAAAACTAGTATATAAATATTCTGTATAAAAACTCTTTAGTACAGCTTCTGGTCCCACATTATTATAGATTGTTGTGACGCATTTAAACATGTAAGTCAAACTAGTTGTCTAACTAGTGTGAGCAAGTCTCTTATCGGCTGGGTTATCAGATTGATTTTGATTTAAAAAAAAAAAAAAAAACAATTTCAAATAGACTACACAAGTTATACATTCCCTTATTCAAACCAAAGCTTTAGGGCCCCACATGGACAACTTTGTTGTCCACCACTCTAATTAGAGAGTAGCAGCACCAGAAATTCAAGACAATAGGCACTAGAGTGATACTGTACTGATAATTATGACCACCTCCACTAGAATAAAGACTAGCTCAGTCAATTGAATTCTCTAATGATCAGCAGTGACTACAGTACAATCTAACTGAGCTACATGGCATCAACGTCCTTTACAAAATAGAGAACAACAATTACATATAAAATTCATTATGTAAGATTATGTAGTAGTTAAGAATAAAGTTTCTGTTTTTCTCAGTACCAAAAAATACAGCTTTCAATTGCACTTGTGCATTCGTCCTACGACTCCTACTCAATGTTTCAGTAGGTCAGTGCATCATAACATAGTTGAATCATAACCAGGGGCTCTAAATTAACTTTTTTCATCACCAGTCAAAATGGCTGGAAGATGTTATTCTTACTAACCAAACACACACCCACTAATCGGTCAAAGTGGCTAGTAGTTGGTCTTATCTACCAGCCAAACTGAAATTTCACCAGCATTTAGCTCAGGTGTGGGGAACCTATGTCTCAAGGGCCGGACCCCGATGTGATGTGTGATGTGTGATGTGTTATGCAGCTTCATATGAAATATGACATATTTTGTGATGGGATCTTGGAAAATACCTTTACAATACAATTAAGTTACCCTATATCCAGGGGACCTAGAGAATGTGGGGTCTGTTTTAAAGGTGATTGCCTTCGATATAGACCTAAAGTGCTGGAGGAAATCCTGGTTTGTGTACATAGTACAGCCCTTGGAGGACTTTTACGGCCCTTGGACGAACTTGAAGTGGCCTCTCGAATGAAAAAGGTTCCCCACCCCTGGTCGGCTAGTGTTGATTTAGAGACCTAATCATAATAACAATCACAGGTATCGGCCATTTCCACAAAGTTTGATTGCAAATACTTAAAGTCTGAATGAGACACACCACTGCTATGGCTATTGCTACCTGCTACTGCATATTTTCTCCAAGTTTAGACTAGAAATTTGCTTTGTAACGTCGCCTTTTCTCACTTCAGACAGTACTTAACAGCGTCAGAACCGACGCACGTTTGACTGGGCAGTATCTCATTTTCAGTGTTTGCCATTTCTAGTTACTACATAGTTACTGCATTTAGCCTTTGTAGGCCAGAACCATAGAGTGTCTATACACTATCCATTATTTGATCTTTTCTTTGCTGTCCAACAGCTTTTTCACTCTCCCAACCATGAATGTCGCTATCCCAGCACATGCTACTATGGTAAACACGTACAGCCCGACAAAGAGCGCTGCTTCGTTCTCACCATGGAGACGGGTGTATAGGCCCCGCCTCCCCAGGAAGTCCAGGTAGGAGGCCTGGATCTGACTCAGGGTGCACATCACCAGGAAGATATGAAACACCTGGTGACCCTGAAGCAGAAAGTCACAGCGGCCCGGGAACAGTCGCTCGGGCAACGGATGCGTGAAGAAGAAGGCACTCAGGAGGAAGAAGGTCACTTGGCCACAGTGAAAGGTCAACGCGAGGTCATTGTCGCCACTTCCTGTTTGGGCGTTCGCAGCAGCGTCTCCATGACCACTGGGGTCAACCAGCCGGAGGAACATGCGCTGGAACACGGGGCTCGTGTCCCAGCTGTAGGCCAGCGCGGACGGCACCACCTGTCCCACCTTGCGCACCCAGGGCGGCAGGCTGTGGTTCCGGTACTTTCCGTAGCAGCAGCCCAGGCAGGAGAGGCAACAGAGCAGGACGGCCACGGGCATGAAGACGCCCTGCACGCACCCGTGCCAGTCCTGCCTCACGGCATAGTAGAAGTGCACCACGGCGCTGCCGTACTGGTACTGCGCCACCCCCACGTAGTCCAGGAAGAAGAAGGAGAAGTGGCATAGCTCCGACCTGCCGGCCAGGAGGTGAGCCACGGCACTGCAGAGCATGTAGGTGAAGGAGGAGGTGAGCAGGACGAGGAGGGGCCAGGAGTGGGGGTCCTCCCAGAAGGCCACGGTCTCTGACAGCTGGGCCATCTTAATAATAAAAAAACAATAAGGAGAAGAAGAGGAGGAAGAATGCATTTTATTCATTTGCGTTTTACTTTCTACTAGTTTTACTAGTTCTTCTACTAGTTTTACATCCTTTTCAGAGCACTGAAGGACACAATAGATGGGTTTTCTTTTTTTTGTTTTCCCCTGGCTGCGCGACCCTAGCTGCGCACAACTCAACCTCTGATTGTTGGAAACCGCTGTCGGCCAAAAAAATATCTCACGTGGTTGGCTGCCAGTATCTTGTTCCTCCTCACAACACGATGTTTATAAACAAAAAAAACCCATGTATACGAAGCTTGAGACAACACAGACGTTTACACAGAAAAGGTAAACATAAGAATGAACAGGGCCTTGTTTTTAATATGTCCATGTAGGACCTGTCATATTAATAAAGACATTTTAATTTGGAGTGCCTTAGTCAGATAATTTATTCTCATTTTTTGATCCTGAATGAACAGGGAATGTTTTACTGTACCTTGACCAAGACCAGCACAGCTCCCAGGAGATGCGTCCAGACGTTGACGGTCTCGTTGTGGCGCTGGAAGAGCGAGAGGAAGTAGTACCTCCAGCCCTGGTGCAGGGGCCGGTAGCCAGCGTGGATGTGACGCTCCCGGAAGAAGCGAGGCACCTCCAAGGGACCACAATGGAAATAAGTCTTCAGACATTTTTGTGTATATCTCTGTCTATTTAATCGTTGCAATGTATGGTTACTGTTGCTATACACTGTTTTTACATCTAATAGACAAAATAAGTCAAGTCAAGTCAGTCAAGTCATAATAAATAAAATCTGCACACTGCAGGTCTTTTTTTGTGCGAAGAATCTTTACATGACTTGCAAGCTTTCGGTCCTTAGACCTTCTGCCTGATGAAGGTCTAAGGACCGAAAACTTGCAAGTGAAGTAAAGCTTCTTTGAAGTGTGAAGTGTGCGGATTGTCTCCTTTTCATACAGAAATGTCTACTGAATCCTGCACCTTCTAAACAGATGAGCGGTGGCCTATCACAACTGAAGTTATAATAAATAAAATAAAATCATTAATTCATTCATTCACCTCCACGTCCCGCACGGTGGCCGGCATGGAGGGAGCCGCCTCCGTCAGCATCTGGGGCAACCGCTGGAGCTGCTGCAGGTTGATGAAGAGCCGGCCGATCTTCTCCATCACGATGGTGGCCATGTCCATGCGACGTCGACTGTCCTTGGATACGAATCAGCCTCCAGCCACCTAATCTCTCACTGTAGGGACATATGAAGAACGGACAATTAAAAAAACAAAAACAATAGACAACAAAAACAATAGCCAATTACATTACATTACACTTAGCTTTTTTTAATCCAAAGTGACTTACAGTTACAGGGTAGGCTATTGATAACAGTCCCTGGAGCAGTGTGAGCTTAGGTATTAGGGTTAGATCTAAACTCTGCAGCAGAGATAGGCCTATAACTGTTCCTTTATCTGATGCGATGGCTGATACATGGATGGGTTAAAGACAGTAATGTCAGTGTTTAGAAATGTAATCTGAGTAAAACCTATTCTGTTTGTACTAACAGACTGTCTGGCATGCAGCCAAGGAGATTTCACAAGAAACCTCTTCAGCGCCTCCTGAGATTTTTGTGTTTACCCAACCCATCACAAACATTCTAGAATTTCTGGTATCCTGTAGCTCTCACGGGGATCTCTCTGATAGTGTAAGCATTTGATGTCCTGTAGGCTAAATGTTGAGGTGGACACACACATTAATATGTATACAAGTTAGGTGGAAATGTGAAGGAAGGGGGGGTAAAGTAGGCTACTTGATGTTGTCAAACAGGTTTAATAGGCTACTGTAGTTTACATAGGCTACCAGAATATCATAATAATCACGTAAACACAATGCATATACTACTGCAATTCAAATTTAATGTGGCATCCCCTTCTGTCTACAACCAGTGCATCCACCACCAAGGCGATGAATTCCCCATACAATCTCCAGTTTTCTATTTACAATAGAGACACTGCGCGTTTCCATTAGAGCGCATGGTCAAAGCAGGGCAGTGATTGGAGAATACGGTCACGGATAATCAGCATACATTCAGCATGTAAGCTATTTATTTGGACTGCGTGTACGTTATAAGCTCTAAATTAATAGCATACCTGTTATTGTACACTTAAAAACTTCGTTTATGAAGATCCCCAAGTGAGTTGAAGTAGGCTTCATGGAGACGTGGATGATTTCTGGACCGAAACGTTTTTCCCCACTTCTTCATGGAGAGGCGAGCAACAAATACTCGCCTTTTAACACCTTTTTACATGTTTACCATAGCTTTTATATATTACATTTGAGAACAATGTACAAAAATAGTGAGGTCGAATTCAGACCTTTGTAAATCTTTCGAAACATGCGAAATCGCAGGGAGGACACCTCAAACCCATCACTAGCCTATCCTTTTAAAATGGCAAAACAACTATCTGCGGAAGTGACAGTAGCCTAGAAACTATGTGGCTTACCTCAACGTCCAGTTTGCCCCGTGAAACCCGTCCTGATGGACAGGTCCGTGAGTTTTCTAGGCGGTTAACCTCGAGATTGCGTCAACGCCACGGCTTCGCTTATCTTTCCTCTTTGACCGACAGGCTGGCACGCCTATTCTACCGTCGACAACTGTACACAAGCCCAAACAAATACTCAATCTGCACGTGTTTGTCGTCATGTAGGTATAACTATTCATATCCAGCCACAAGTTTTTAGGTAGCCTACTTCAGTATGGCGATTGGGCAAGAGTTCGCTTAACTGGAACAGACAGTGAGGGGGAGGGCAGAAACAACGCGTTCCAAAGTGAAGTGAACTGATGATGTCGAATGAATAGCCTGGACAGAGCAGAAATATGCGCTTCTCTAAACACCAGCTCAAACCGCACCCCTTTGAGTGAGAAAAGTTATGAGTCAGTTCCATAATTTATAGATGTTATGCGGGGACGAGTTGACTGTATCCAGAAGCATACCAGCTTTGACAGGCCTGCGCTGTGAACAAGTCATATCATAGGTCAGTTTTCCAATCAGAATTATGCAGTGTAGGCCTACATCTTAATTAAGTTGGCCTTGTCTTTGCATCATAGCCCTTTGTCTGCATAGGCCTACCTGGAATAGGGTTGGGTTAGTAAGGTGTCATTGACACTGCCCTGACTGTAGCAAACACTGTCATCATAGTCTGAGCAAAGACGCCTATGTTCAAATGGAATTATAATATAGTTTTTTTCTATGCTCCTACACTTGTTGCTTAGAATGGTATGTCATTTATTTGAAAGTTCTGAGTAACATTTTAAACCGTTGTGAGCATATTTCTCTGAACATGCAGCCTTGAAACATTGTTGCATGGCCATGTGGTGTAACATGTAATCTCTGACAACACTTTTTGAGTTATCTGCCGCTTTGTGGTGGAAGCTTGTACCAGGGTCCACCTGTTCAAATGCACTCCGACAGGATTCTCATGTAGTCTGTGTTGGATTAACCCACATCTTGTAAGCAAGTTGTTCAGAGAGAGAGAGAGAGAGCGACAAAGACAAAACTCTGAAATTGGATTAGATCACATAATCTAATGTTACTTGTGATCACAACCAAACCTTGATTCACATGTATTAAACTTAACTTAACTTACTGCCCCTTTGCCTCCTGGCAAGTAGGGCAGCAACAAAGGTTCTCCACTCTGGTCTGTTCTGTGCTTTTTTTTCTGGACACTATCCCATGTGAGGCTCATAGATTTAATTTTTTCCTCTACTGTGCGCCTCCAGGTGATTCACATGTATGTTTCGGCCAAAACAGTGTGTTTGAATGGGGACAAATTTCAACCAAAGAAGTCATCCTTCCTGTTTAAAATAGCACAGGATGTGATGTTAACCTCTTTTTGCGCAAACATGCTGTGCCAAACAGTGTCATGTTAACATACTGTGCTAAACAGTGGGATGTTGTTAGTTTCATGTAGGTTGAAGGCATTGGTTGCTGGAACCGCTTCCCTAATCCACTCAACAATGTTTGATAAAAGAAAAAGTTCAAGTTGAATTTAGGACACATCATCAGCTGGGCAGTCATGGGTAAACGGTTAGGGTGTCATACTTGCATTCCAAAGGTTGCCGGTTCTTTTCCCAACCCTCCAGGTTGGTGGGGGGAGTAATTATCCAGTGCTCTCCCCCATCCTCCTCCATGACTGAGGTACCCTGAGCATGGTACCGTCCCACCGCACGGCTCCCCATGGGGCGCCACTGAGGGCTGCCCCCTTGCACGGGTGAGGCATAAATGCAATTTCGTTGTGTGCAGTGTTCACTTGTGTGCTGTGGAGTGCTGTGTCACAATGACAATGGGAGTTGGAGTTTCCCAATGGGCTTTCTCTCTTTCTCTCTTCTCTCTAACCAGTACTCGCCCCCATCCTCCTCCATGACTGAGGTACCCTGAGCATGGTACCGTTCCACTGCACTGCTCCATTGGGACGCCATTGGGCTGCCCCCTTGCACGGGTGAGGCATAAATGCAATTTTGTTGTGTGCATTGAACACTGGTGTGCTGTGTGGAGTGCTGTGTCACAATGACAATGGGAGTTGGAGTTTTCCAGTTGGGCTTTCACTTCACTTTCACAGCTGTGTTCCTCTGAATCTCATGGGGTGATTCGAGGTTCAGTCATCAGAGACGGCGAGTTGCAGGCTGACCCACCATGTACTTGCATTCAGTGCCCATTAAGTAGTAAGTTCCCCTGTGTTTGTATGTTTCGGCCAAAACAGTGTGTTTTAAAGGGGAGAAATTTCAACCAAATAAGTCATCCTTCCTGTTTAACACATTGAATACCGGCGGTGCTCACGGAATTATGTCGTAGAATACCAGCGTTCTAAGCCCTTTTTTACGTTTTTTTGTAGACTCACAGCTTATTATGTGATAGGGCCACTGAAATATGTTATGACTCGTTTGAAAGTGGAGACGCTGCCCTCTTAGTAGGTGAAAACTGTGTGTCTCTACGAGCTTTTATTGCCGAGTAAACCCACGCTAAACCGAAGTGGGTATCCATGGAATTCAGCTACAATCGGAGATATTGAGGTTTTTGTGAAGGGTGCGCTTCTTCAGAATGTGACGAGTTTGAAAGGGGATGAGTTGGTTTTAATCACAATTTGGTGCAAGGTTAGCTCTGACACACATCTTCCTGCACGTCAAGACACACCTCCTGCTCTAAACCACTACGACACCGGCAATCAATGCCCTTCGAAATCCACGTTTTTCACACAGACTGAACACAAGCTCTTTGCACACATGCAGAAGGTCGGACATTTGCTAAAATAGTTCCCGATGACTCCCGAAATAATAGCCCAACATTGACAACAAATCCCAATGATATGATGCTTAGATGTAGCCCATCCGATCCATATGTAGCCATCTATGCTAGCTTCTGGCTTTTCACATACAGGAAGACAGTTCAACATAGGGGTGAATAATCAAATAAACTTATCTGGTTGGCGATCAAACTTCTAAATCGGAGCGCATTACTCCAATTACAATTCGGGTGCCATTTTGATCCAAGGAGCTGGTAAAGGTCTAGGTAGCAAGCCCAGAAAGTTCAAGATACTCCTGGAACGATATACATGGTCTCTGTGTTTACCTATTGCGTGAAGTCAGACACAATACACGCTACCGATCGTAGGCTACTAGGGAAACAACAACATAGCACGATTCACGGCACACACGGCAGGACACCTCCTGCTCTGTCACACTACGACACCAGCAATCGATGCCCTTTGAAATCCCCGTTTTTCACGTGGACTGATCACAAACTCTTTGCACACATGCAGAGGGTGAGACATTTGCTAAAATAGCTCCCGATGACTCCCGAAATAATAGCCCAACATTGACAACAAATCCAAATGATATGATGCTTAGATGTAGCCTAGCCCATCCGAGCCGAATCATATGCGGTGGCAGATGGACACTCCCAACTGAGATCGCTCCCGGACGTGTAGTCCCAGGTGTTTCTATCACTCCCGGACGTGTAGTCCCACCCGGATCGATAGTCTGGCTAGTGGGAGCGAGCCGACAGGGGAGCGTCCTGCGTTGGGAGCGACAATCAGGGAATCATGATATGTAGCCATGCTAGCTTCTGGCTTCTCACATACAGGAAGACACAGAAACTTATCTTTTTGGCGATCAAACGTCCAAATCGGAGCGCATTACTGCAATCACATATCGGGTGCCATTTGGATCCAAGGATCTGGTAAAGGTCTAGCAAGTCCAGAAAGTTCAAGATACTCCAGGCACTATACAATGGTGTTTACCTATTGCGTGAAGTCAGAGACAACACATGCTACAGTGACCGTACTAGGGAAATCAATGCAGGCAGCGCGATAGGCGACATGGGTTGGCATCCAGACATCTTGGTAAGTTAAATTAAAATATCCAAATCATAACACTCAAACATCATAACAATCAAACAACTTTGGACTGCAAATGTTGTCATTTATGTCCATCACAGAGCTACCAAAATCACATATATTGTCCATTGAAGGGTGTAGATTCAAAATATGATATTTAAATGCAAAAACGTATTTTTGCGTTTCGGTATACAACGCATGGGCGTGAAAAACGCATTATTACGTCGTCGGTACTCAATGTGTTAAGATAGCACAGGATGTGATGATAGCCTCTTTTTGCGCAAACATGCTGTGCCAAACATGCTGTGCCAAACAGTGTCATGTTAACATACTATGCTAAACAGTGGGATGTTGTAAGTTTCATTTAGGTTGAAGGCATTGGTTGCTGGAACCGTTTCCCTGATCGACTCAACAATGTTTGATGAGAGAAAATGTTTAAAGTTGAATTTAGGACACGTCATCAGCTGCGTTCCTCTGAATTTCATGGGGTGATTCGATGCTCCCTTGTAGAGTTAGTTGGGCACAATTCCAGGTGCTGGACAAAAAAGTAATGTTTTGTGGAAAAAAGTTTGCACACTCCTTTGGATTTTTTCTTCTTTAAGTTATTTTTTCTTTTTATTCACTGGCCACTGGTGATTCGAGGCTCAGTCATTAGAGAAGGTGAGTTGCAGGCCAACCCATCATGCACTTCCGTTCCAAATGGGGTCATTGCTTTGTAGCCAGAGACAGTTTCCAATGTGGTTTTGATGGTTGTGTTCTGAGTTCCTGATCTCTCAGCAGTTTAGTGGTGGATCTTCAAGTCAAGTCAAGAGTACTTTATTGTCAAAAATCTATGTAACAGGGTTAGCACAGAAGTTTGAAATTGTGTTTGACCAGTCTCCAATGTGCAGTTTAACTAAAAACATTTAAATAAGACATTGACAATAATCTCTCTCTCTCTCTCTCTCTCTCTCTCTCTCTCTCTCTCTCTCTCTCTCTCTCTCTCTCTCTCTCTCTCACACACACACACACACACACACACACACACACACACAACTAACCTACTCATACATGCATTTACAATTCTTTCTCTGACACATTCATTCAGAACATACACACACAGACAATACACACTCACACATGTGCAGTTTTTCCAAACACTAACATACTGATGTAGACATTTACAATACAATAGGCTACAACACACACACACACACACACACACACACACACACACACACACACACACACACACACACACACACACACACACACACACACTGTGCAATAAGAGTACTGACAATACACAAACACACAGACACACACAGACACAGCAGCAGAAGTACAATCAGTGTTCTTAGTAGTAAAGTGAAAAGTGTAGATCTGTATACAAGGTGCAAGAGTAAAGTGCCAGGATCTTGGCACATACCCTCTGCATCTGACCTCCACTGGATGGACTTTCTTTTTTTTTCAGGCACATTGTTGTGCCTTAGCAGTTAGTTTGGCTTAGTGCTGCAGGTGTTTTTGCTCTTGTGTCTCATCCATGGAGTCCTGAGCTATTATCCTGTATTCGTGACAAGTGGATTCAATTGTGATTTTTGGTGACAAGTTGAGAAAAACTTTTAAATGTTTTTAGATGAGTCAAGTCAAGTGTACTTTAAATATTGACAATAATCAATAAGCAAGCAAACACACACACACACACACACACACACACACACACACACACACACACACACACACACACACACACACACACACACACACACACACACACACAACCAGGGCTGCTGACAGGGGGGGACAAACAGGTCTGTTGTCCTGGGCCCAGGGAGAGAGGGAGCCCAGAATTGGGTTCCCATTCCATTGTATGTATTGGGTAGGCGGCCCCTTTCAGATGAGTTTATCCTGGGCCCAGCAGAAGCTATCAGCGGCCCTGCACACACACACACACACACACACACACACACACACACACACACACACACACACACACACACACACACACACACACACACAGTGTGTTGATGCCCATTGAGGCCTAATCAGCCTGTTCGCCAGATGTTGGGGGATGTCATGACAGTGTTGAGAGTTGATGAAGAGCATCCGTGCGTGACTGTTTTTGTGTTCTAGATGAGGTTCCCATTGCTCTATATCAGTGGTTCTCAAACTTTCTCAGACCGAGGACCACTTTTTCCCACCAAAAATGTTCAGGGACCACCTGTCAACTGAATTGCCATTTGACAAGTGCCAATTCGACATCGCTAAATTTGATGCAGATCACTTCGTTTTTGTTTACATTTACAAGCCTGTCTTATTATGGTGAACATATGACTTCAGACATGTTTGGCTTTGTAATAATGTTACAAATATAGCCTTCTGCTAGTGTGTCTTGGAAAAGTAGAAATTCCCTCGCGGACCACCTGAGCTCTGTCGCGGACCACCAGTGGTCCCCGGACCACACTTTGAGGATCACTGCTCTATGTAACTGTGTCCCCGTTTTCAGCCAACGGGATGACTGGTCTCTGCCCCCTTCTGGAGCCCCTTGTTTGCTCCATGTGCCATTAACCCCTTAAGACACAGCATTATAAATTAGCTGTTACCAAAATGGTAATGACCAAGTCGTAATGTATTACTAAAGGGCATGTGTACTGTCATAGTAGTGTAGTACTATAGTAGCTAACTTTCAATGTCTATTACAGCGTGCCACAGGAGGTATGGCGTGCATTAAGGGGCTACCCCAGTGGTTCCCATGGGGTCAGGAGGACACCTAGGGGTGTGGCGGAGGTACTGAAGGGGGGCTGTGGACAAAATGGACATTAACAGTATTCACTTGTATAGTTACATGTATGTATTTGCTGTCCTGTGGATTTCTAGCAATATTAACAGACAAACTATTAATGGAAAATCTAGCAATATTAATGAACAAAAACATGGCTACAAAAATATGAAAATATTTTCTTAATTCTTAATTCTTAAGTTCAAAAGGGGGTCCCCGCTGAAAAAAGTTTGGGAACCTCTGCATTAACCTTAATGACAACAGTAGCCCCATAATGCATTCCGTTCCACCAATGGAATGCTGTAATAATCATTGAAAAGGTAACTACTAGTATTACACTACGACATAACATAGGGTCTTTAGTAATGCATTACGACTTGGTCATTGCCATTCTGGTAACAGCAAATTTATAACGCAGTGTCTCAACGGGCCAATGGGTGAAATTACAGATTTTTGACAGGTATTGTTTTCCATTGTTGCTCTGTAGTGTCACTTTACATGTTTCCCAGTTGAAGACAGAGTAAGTTTAGTTTAGAGATGGCCATTACAATGGAATTTAAATGACATTGAAATCTGCTGGTAACAAACACATCTACCTTGCTGTTCATCATCTGCATGTTGATTTTGGCTCAGAGGCTGAAACATTAAAAGGTTGTGCTGCCTTGTGCACTGACAAAGGCCCTCTGTGTATTCTCAAACCCATGCAGACAGTTATGCAATGCATTGGCAAAGCTTCCCGTTGGTTCAATAGCAAAGGGAATTGTGGCTATTAGCTTTGGAAGTGATATGTTAGTCCAGTTAGAACTGAACTTGAGGGCTAAAGAACTTAAGAAAAAAATCTGGACATCACACAAATCTTTCTTGCCGGTTCACAAACCTTGAAGATCCGAGCTGTCTTGAAGTACCAAAAAAAAATCATGAAGGAACAACATACTTTCCTGGGAGAAGCGGACACTTTACCCTTGATGGATTTGGTATTTCGTTGTCAAGTTTTGCTCCCATCTAAATGATATCTAAATGTATATTGCCCAATAATACATTATTTACGGCGGGGAAACCTGCACATGCCTTAAAAGTATTTAAACCTATGGCTGTACCACTTTTGTCATCAAAAACTAAATAACTAGCTTTTCAGTCCTACTTCTCACAGGTTGGGGATGAGGAGGAGGTCTTCAATTTGATAGACAAGCTTGAGTAAAAAGCATACATTTCTCAGTAATTGAGTGATGCAGTGAAGTTGATCTGTTTTTGACTCAACACACATTTATTTTAAAACACAAGCTGAAGGGACTTATTCCTGTCTTGTCCTGTCTGTGTTGGTTTGGCCAGAGGGATGGTTGATTGTGTTTTATTCGTGAATAAATCGATTCGTTTGAACGGCTCCTTAAAGGACCACTTCAGTCAATTTCAATATGCTGTTGTATTGCTCACACTACCCTTGACTTGTCAGTACCCGGTGATGCCTCATTTTTCGGCTCAGCCCTTTTCTCGGAAAAGGATGAAGAAGAAAAAAAAACCTCAGATACTGACATGTCCATGGTAGTGTGAGCATTACAACTGCATGTTGAAATTGACTGAAATTATCCTTTAATGTGAGCGATGGAAACCGAATCACAGCTGGGAGTCACTCTTTTCTCTTTTTTTCATTTGTTTTGAGCACTTGACCTTCATGTGAATAGGCCTACTTTAATTTTGGGGGAGAAAAAACAAGAGTGTGCCTCATAGAGTGGCAGAAATGGTCTTTAGAAGTAGGAAGACAATCAGTTGTTGTTTTGACAAAATCACCTCAAGGTGGAGTCAAAACTGCTATCATCTTAACACTGAAAAAATAATTATATACCTAGGCCTATATTTAAAAAAATGTTCAAAAGAGACCATTTTGGAACAGCTCTTTGAAAGGAACGAGCCGCTATGATCCGAATCCCTCTAAGAACCATAAATCCCATCTCTCATTGAGTTGGACTATAGGAGCGTTACATCCACCAGGTGGCACTGTGTGTTCTTCTATGCATTGTGTGTCACAAAAAAAATGCTGAACCGCTTTGTTACAGTTTTTGCCGACTGCTTGCACACAATTTGCAAAATTTGGCTCATAGAGTCAAAACTCTACACACAAGCCAATTACTCTCAACACTTGGAGATAAACCCTTCACATATATGGCAACATGAAGCTCTGCTATAAAAGCATAAACATTGCCATACAAACCTTACAATCTTTTGTCAAAACCTCACTTTCATGTCAAAAGACACACAAAAGCACCAAATGAGAAAACAAATTAGATCAACTTTAAAACCGTTGTCTGCTTTATACAAAACACAGCAGTCTTTCTTTTTGGAGTAGTCTATTCAGTCTCACAGAACGTACATTTTCACAAGACCCCAAAAATCAATACTGTACATTACAAAACTGCACCTTACAGTACAGGACATTAAACCGAAGCAAAATGTATCTCAAACAGTACATCACCTATACAACAGTGTGTAGGTGAGCTTATGTACCTTTCTTGTGTATTGGTTTATATTCACAAATTTTCAAACATCTAAATATGATATAAATATGGGGTTACGTCAACATGCTGTAATGACAATCATAGTCAATATAGGCTACTTTGTTTGGTTATGAGGTATGAGGTATTCACGAAATACAATATATTTCCACAGACACACTATGCAGCTGACATCTACATGACATCATCAAAATTATATCATGTTCAGTCAGTTTGCTCAAGTGCTTGCTTGGTTGTGTTCTGAAAATGACACTATTTCTACAAACTATCATGTTCACATTACCTAACATGTGATGATGAAGACAAAAGGCTACTCTTGGCGGCATGTATCAGGCTAGGTTTTACAGTATGTGAGTCAGTTACTGTAATGTCATACTCCATATTCTACACTTTAGTACCATTGTGCTATTCGCCTTGTTTAGCATACAAGCAATCAAAGTAAAACAAATACAGTATTTGCCTACTGCTTGAACACTATAGGCTGATGCTTAGACCAAAATAGCATATTGTTAAGTTGTTGGTAACATAACTTAAACACAGTGTGTCCGTACCTTAAACAAAAGTTCTGCTTAACACTGTAGTAGCAATTCAGCAACACACATTTTGCTTTACGCTACACACTTGCTCATGTCACTGCACACTATTTCCTTCATAAGACACTCCTTAAAAAAATGAACACTCATCATATCATTGGGAAAACACATCTGTTAAAAAAACAAAACACACTGGATGTATGACAAGATTTAGGCACCGACAATAAAACACATGCTTTCAAAATTAACCACTATTCTGCCAATTACAAAGATGCATTCTTTATATTACATTGCACTTATTTTATATTGCATTTATTTGTTTTACTTTCATTGCTTCTTTGCTAAATTCACACATTTCTACACTCAAACAAAACAACAAATATCACAACGGCACTAAAGAGTAAAATAAAGAGTATGGCACTGACTGACTCAAGTTCTGTAAAACCTAGCCTGATGCCAGGAGTAGCCTTTTGTCTTCATCATCACATGTTAGGTATGAACATGATAGTTTGTAGAAATACACGTAATAGTGTCATTTTCAGAACACAACCAAGCAAGCACTTGAGCAACCTGACTGAACATGATATAATTTTGATGATGTCATGTAGATGTCAGCTGCATATTGTGTCTCGTATCATATTTAGATGTTTGAACATTTGTGAATATACTCAATACACAAACAAGTGGTCCATAAGCTCACCTACACACTGTTGTGTTGAGAATGATGTAGGCCTACTGTTTATATTTTGCTTCGGTTTAATATCCTGTACTGTAAGGTGCAGTTATGTAATGTACAGTGTAGAATTTTGGGGTCTTGTGAGTATGTAGCCTACATTCTGTGAGTCTGAATAGACTGTCACAAAAAGAAAGACCGCTGTGTTTTGTATAAAGTAGACAACTGTTTTCACATTGATCTAACTTGTTTTCTCTTTTGGTGCTAATGTGTGTCTTTTGACATGAAAGTGAGGTTTTGACAAAAGATTGTTGAGTTTTTCTGGCAATGTTAAGGTTTTGATAGCAGAGTTTCATGCTGGCATATATGTGAAGGGTTTATCTCCAAGTGTTGAGAGTAATTGGCTTGTGTGTAGAGTTTTGACTCTATGAGCGAAATTTTGCAGACTGTGTGCAAGCAGTAGGCAAAAACTGTAAATGCAAAATAAAACAAATGCAATGTAATATAAAGCATGCAACTTTGTAACATGGCAGAATAGTGTTCAATTTTGAAAACATGTGTTTTATTGTCTGTGTCTAAATCTTGTCATACATCAGTGTGTTTTGTTTTTTTAACAGATGTGTTTTCACAATGACACTCTGAGATTTTACTTTTGAACAAAGTGTCTTGTGTATGAAATTGTGTGTAGACAGCTGGAGTCTGTGTGTTGCGTAAAGGAGCAAGTGCCTTGCTAAACTGGTATGGAAGTGTAATGCTTGACTTTTGTTTAAAGTCAAGCAATAAGTGTTTAAGATATGCACCAACAACTTCACGATATGCTACTTTGGTTTAAGCATCTGCCTATAGTGTTTAAGCAGTAGGCAAAAACTGGTAATCTCCTTAGTTGATTGAGGTTCCATAATCACATGCATTACATACATACAATGCCCTTTTAAATCTGGGTGTCATATGGGCCAAAACACTACCAGAGCATGATGTTTCCTCACTTTGTACAAGTAATTCTGCCAGCTGTCTGATAATGACAAGTTGAGATCCCATGAATTTCTGCAATGGCATCATCTCTGGGTTAACTAGTTAATCAGTCTTGGCACCTGAGCCACATGCAACTGCCTACAACTGCAACTATACAGATGTTCTTCTCTTTCTCCTTTCTAATATTGTGTGGAAAATTAATCACTTTTACTTTGTCACCGTGGTGATCTGTAGCATTTGTAAAAATGTTCAGGTACTACCGCTATAAGGCCATAGGCGTAGCCAGGGGTGGGCCTAGGTGGGCCTGGGCCCGCCCACTTGACATCCAAGCCCGCCCCATTCACACTTGACAGTCAACTGTTGCCCCATTGAACTATAATTAATGGCATAGCACTGAGTGATAATTAATCATTTTGTCAAAAGTCTGGTTCATCTTCTATGATTTTTATGATTTCAATTTCAAAGTATCATTTTGAGGGCGATATCTACCTATTCGCTTTCGGGTTGGGCCCGTCCGATTTTTTCTGGGCCCACCTGTTTTATTATTTCTGCCTACGCCCCTGTATGAGGCTACTATAATACTACTAATATACTAATACTAATACTACTACTACTACTTCTACTACTACTACTGCTAGTGCTGCTGCTGATAATAATAATAATAATAATAATAATAATAATAATAATAGTGGTAGTGGTGATGATGATGATGATGATGATGAATACCAGATTGTATCATATTTTGTGGGAATATGTAGTCATCGATCAGTGAAAACCTTTTTAATATTAAAGAACAGCTATTCCCCTGAGACACAATTGTTATTTTTCATCGCTATGGGCTCGTTGTCATTTGATTGCCCTGAGTGCTCTCTCTCTCTCTCTCTCTCTCTCTCTCTCTCTCTCTCTCTCTCTCTCTCTCTCTCTCTCTCTCTCTCTCTCTCTCTCTCTCTCTGCCCGTACCACCAACCCTCAACTATCGATAGCTCCATGCTTTAATAGCAATGGATCATGGGCCGTCAAGAGAGTTAATTAACCTCCAGTGTGTGCTGTTTCCTGTTGCACATCCGTGCAGCCGTCTTCAGACATGAGATGTGACAAGAGAGAGAGAGAGAGACAGAGAGAGAGACCACAGAGGTGGTCAGAGAAAGAAAGGAGTCGGCCCACATTTCTATCTAGAAAAATCTCATGGGGTGGGTTGTCATCTGTTGTGATCTAAAAGAGACAATGATATTTTAACTATATTTAAATGAGGGCATTTTATTCTTGATATTAAGCTACTGCTCAGCCAAAACACTTAAAGGGACACTGTGTGAGATTTTTAGTTGTTTATTTCCAGAATTCATGCTACCCATTCACTAATGTTACCTTTTTCATGAATAATTACCACCACCATCAAATTCAAAGTATTCATTAAGACAGGAAAAATTGCACTTTTCATACATGAAAAGGGGGATCTTCTCCATGGTCCACCATTTTGAATTTCCAGAAATAGCCATTTTTAGAAAATTTCTAGAAAATATTAGTTTATTACTTAGTAAACTTTCATGAAAAGGTCAAATGTGGCAATACGCAACCCATTTTCAATGAGCAGCATAGTTGCAGTACCTTTTTTTGACCATTTCCTGCACAGTGTACCTTTAACCCCTTAGCGCAGAGCCTATGTTATAACTTTACTGTCACCAAAATTGTAATGGCTATAGTCTTAGCAATGTTGTTATGATGTAGTTGAGCATTTTCAGCAAATAGTGAATAGGCCCGCCGGTGTTCTGTCGAGATGTGTTGCCTCGTCGAGATGAGCGACCGGTCGCCCTATTCGATAGTGGTGTTCTATCGATTTGCGATGCCTCATCTAAATGAGCGACCTTGATTTTACGCGGAAGGCGTTTCAATCGGTCCAAGTAGGACTGTTTTAATAACCATTAGCCTACTTTGTTTATTTCACGGACAGGGGTGTGCAATCGTTCGTGCGGAGTTTAATAAGAACGCGCGGCTGCTGCCACTAAAAAACCGTGAGCCTCTCGTTTGAGCAAGTTAAGAAACGTGCCATATGAAAGAGTGAGTTGAGTTTGCGCAAATACTGGAGAAAGTGTTTGGGATCAGGGCCTGGTTACGGGTTGTTTAATGCAGCCATTTGCTGTTAGTTTTGTTTCAATGCGACGTGGGCTCGCAAGGCAACGCCATATGAAATGATGTGCTATGGGGATAAACAAGCGCGATCAGAGATTCCCAGATAGCAGATGCAGATAGTAGATAGAGGCTTTGTTTTGGCATATGTCTGTCAATTTATGGGCAACACCTCTTTTAATGACCGGAATCATTTTCTAAACATCCCCACCAGTGCATTTCTTATGATCATGTTCAGGCATTTTACAATGCAGTCGATTCAAATTCTTGAGTGAAAAGGGTGGAGGGAACATTTTTTTGACAGCTCAGAGGTGGCGATTTTTTTCCATTTTGCAATGAGAACGCCTCTCAACATAAATAGTAGGCCTATTTTCTGATCGATGTTACAATGTTCGAGGCTGCGTGTGTGAGCGATTACGGTTAGGCAACAAAGTAGCAAATGTTCGAGGCCACGCTATTTCGCAGATTTTCCAAATTGAGAATATGTAGTAGCCTATGCCTGATATAATTACGGGTAGGCTACAAAAAGCGCTGCTGGGTTGGAGAACCAAGTTAAGTCTGAGTCACTACACAGGTGTATGATCTGCTGGATGATCCACACTATTTCATACAGATTGAGTCACTAAAGTTGACTGTCTCAGGGGATCCTATCGTAAACTGCGGTCTCACAATTCGATGGGCAATCACCCGCGAAAACCGCCGCGAGGGTGTGCGCATGCGTGCGCCTGCTCAGTAGCGAAAATAATCACATCTCGACGGGTCGCTCATATCGACAGGACACCGGCGACCCCATCTGCAGTAAGAGGCTACCATAACACTAGGTCTGGTCCAGTGACCAGGAAACCACTGCTGCAGACTCCTGGTGCACATGGGCCTGCCGGCAGGCCCGTTCAGTCATTGCTGAAAAGACTCAACTACATCATAACAATATTGTTATGACATTACTAAGAGGCTTAACTACCAAATTAAGACATGGCCATTGCAAGTTTGGTGACAGTAAGGTTACAAAGTGGTTCTTAACTGTGTTAACTGTGTGTGTTAACTGTGTTATAATGGACATGCTGAGTAATTTGTTAAAATGTGTCATAACAGTTAAGCTTGTGTATAGATATTAGGGAATCAAACTGATGATATTATTCTGCATGCAAATAGATACAGTAGCCTATTTAAGTTAAGTAAGTTAGTTAGTTAGTTAGTTAGTAAGTCAGTAAGCAAGCAAGCAAGCTGGTGGAAAGGTACTTCAACCTCTCAGCATGAGTGTCAATTAGCTTCTATTCTTCTCCCTTTGTCACTGCTGCATGTCTGTCTCTCCTTACCTTTCTGTTCTCTCTTAATGTATTCACTTTCGATATTACGTCAAATGTCAAGGTTGTTCTGGGTGACATCGTCCTTTCACCGGCTCCAACAAAGAGGCACATTTGACAAGATTGTCTCCACTTGAAAGAGGCATTAGAGAGGAAGGTGAGGGAGAAAGAAAAGGGGACACATTCTCCATGTTCCAGCCGGCCTGTAAGACCCCTGACAAAGGGATCCCTCTTGCCCCGGAGGATGTAGCCCACGCACGCACGCACGCACGGACGCTTGCGGCAGCACGCACACGCACATGCGCGTGCACACACAAGCACGTGCGCGTGCACACACACACAGGCCCGTTTCTAGGATTTTGGGGGCCCTAGGCAAAGGGGTTGTCGGGGCCCTAGGGCTTTTTGGGAGGGGGGGGGGGGGGGGGGGGGGGGGGGGGGGGGGGGGGGGGCTGGGCTCCTGACGGGGCAGCCACGGCGCCAGAATTTCTGTTTCGGATGGGCCAGACCATTTTTGGATGGCACTCCAGTCATTAGCACAACTGTAGCCTACCAATACAACATCATGTCACATGGAAACATAATGAAACAAACAAGTCACCTTAGACAGTGTTGTGGCTATGCAGGGCAACACATGCATGAAGGGCAATGAATGCATTAAGAGCATGCATACACCAGCATTTTTTCGGTGAGGAAATGCAATCTAGGTAGGCCTATTATGATAACTAGTCCCTCCAGTTCATTTTTATGAAACTTTATGAAGAAAGACCTGGGAAAATATAGCCCATTCCATTCAGTAGGCTCATCTCAAATGAAAGTAGGCCTATATGGCCCAATCAGGATTTTTTTTTACCCTACCACGAAAATCATGATCTGCATTGCCAATCACAAATAAAGAATGGTCTAATCTTTCCAACCACTTTGAGAATCTAACCAAGGGTGCACCATTTGGGCAAAACGAAATATTGACAATAGGCGTAGCCTACAGTTCAGAAACTCAAGGCTGAGAAACGAATGAGCAGGCACAGTGGGGTTGGGGGGATGTGATAGCCTATTAAGCCAGAATTCTGTAACCAAGCCAAGGGGGGTCTCCCCGACCATATAGCCTATTTTTTCGTATTGCATCCATCACGCACTTGAAAATACAATCCAAATGATTTTGTTATTAGTAGTACCGCAGCAAACACGAATAGGCAGCGACCAAGGATCACTGAACAACCTCCGCGGTTGACAACTGTGTTATAGGGACCAATGTCCCGGTGTCCTTACCTTGCGCTGTCTTCACCGCAGAATGTATCCCAACCTCTAACTGTAATCCACGCGTTTCCACAATCATGGTCCCAAATTCCAATGTGTAACCCCACATAATAGCAAGAAATGGACTATTGTGCTACAATTTAGCTATCCCACTCATCGCACTTGTGACTCCTGTTATCCGATAGGCATTACATTGTTCATTCGTTTCTTCTTGCGTTTGTCCACATCCAAAACAGTTCCGTGTCGAAAAAAGGTGCGTTATTGAACAATCGACGTTTGCAGTGCTTACAGCACGTGGATGTTTTTGAAAACATATGTAACTGTAACTGAAGCATCTCGCTGTCTGTGCGATGTCAACTGGCCTGGGACAGTCTGGTGGTTTGGCAGCAGTACGGAGAGTAGCCTAATGTGTCGTCTTCAAGATAAACTTTTATTATAAAAGCAACTGTCTCCAAAAATGTAATGTAAACTGGCGTCTGCGTAACATCTAGTGAGAGAGATTGTGTCGCTCCATTTTCAGTTTGTATCTGCGTGGAATATGATGCTTGAACCAATTGGAAGGGGGCCCCCTCCAGATGGGGGTACTTTGACTATATTGTCGATGCGCTCGCTGTTCGGCAATTGACATTTTCACGTTGTCGCTGATGCAAACCTATTGGAAGGGGGCCCCCTCGAGCAAGGGGGTATTAGGGAGGCGCTGTCGCTTCCCTCGCAGCAGAGCCCTTCATACAGGCGACGGTGCCATATTATGAAGCTATTTAAAATCGTCATTGCTGTTGGGTACATAACCTGTCGTCCTTGGGGGCCCCACCTACTCGGGGGCCCTAGGCAACTGCCTACATTGCGTACCTTAACGCAACGGGCCTGCACACACACACACACACACACACACACACACACACACACACACACTCGCAAGCAGCACACATGTGCGCGCACACACACACACACACATGCACGCACACATACACACAGACGCACATGCGCGCGCACACACACACACACACACACATGCTCACACATGACACACACACGCACACACTGCACACATGCACACACACACACACGAAACACGCATGAACACACACACATACACACACACACACAGCTGGGGAGAATCGGTCTCTGCCTCCTCTTGCTCTTCATGTTCTTCGGCCTAATTGGGTCGGATGCTCCGGCTGGTGCTATTGAAGAGAGAGCAGCTGTGACACTAGTGGTGGCTCTTGGTGGCGGCGGCGGTGGTGGCAGTGCTGTATCGCATCGCATCGCTACGGTGGAGAGAATTCCCACGGCTCGGACGTGATGAGCTCCGCCGCTATCTGTGTCACCTCTGCTTCGTTTATCAACGTCCGGCTGCTTTTGCTGAGTAGTTTGTTTTCGCTGTTGGCGCCATATATCACCTGTCAGGTTTAATGGGGGCCAGCGCTTTGGGGGATGTGCTGCTGCTGCTGCTGCTGCTCCACCGCATCTCCCAGGGGTTTAGAAGAAGCAGCGAACCAGTCTCCATTCTACTTCTCCTCCCATTCTTCTCCTCCATGCAGGGCTGGACAGGCCATCTGGCATAGCGGGCATTTCCCTGTGGGCCCTGCACCCTCGTGGGCCCCTATTATCAGAAATGTAAAAAAAACATTTTTTTTACATTTCTGAAAATAGGGGCCCACAAGGGTGCAGGGCCCACCGGTGAGTCAGTTCTGCGCCGCTAATTATGAGGGGCCCCTTTAGGCCAAAAGTGCCCGGGCCCTAATTCTCCCCCAGCCCAGCCCTGCCTCCTTGTCCTTCTCCTCCTCTCCTCCACTGACTCTGCCTCTGCTTCTGCCTCTGCCTCACTAGGCTCAGATGAATAACCTAGTGATAGAAGAATCCCCCCGCATTGCACACATGGGTGGAACATAGAAGCCAGAATCATAGAATTAAAACGTAAATAATTCTAAGACAGCAAACATGCAGATACTTTTGCCACAATACATAAAAGCCCATTTCGATTTTTCGATCACTTTTTCATTGCTCTGTACACCCCTGAACTGTTCTTTCTTTCGCTCATTTCTAAATCAGCTCAAGGTTTATTTTTCACACTTCACACAAGAAAATCTTAAAAACGGATTAAATGTTTTTTTCATGCCTATAAGCTTGTAAGCTTGTTTCATGCATAATAGGCTTGCTTTTCGCCTACCAAAATAGTAATGACCCATTCTTAATCTTTTAGGCCTATATTAAGACTTTGCAATGTCATAGAGTAGAGAGTCAAGTTAAGAATCAATTATTGATCCCAGGGGGAAATTAAGATGTACAGTAGCATACATACATATATAAATACAGAAGACATAACACACTAGACATTACACACATCCTTACACATATATTAACCATGTATAGCTCACTCTTACATACATACAGCCCTCTCTCTCTCTCTCTCTCTCTCTCTCTCTCTCTCTCTCTCTCTCTCTCTCTCTCTCTCTCTCACACACACACACACACACGCGCGCGCGCACACACACACACACACACAGCAAATGATTAAGTGTCCACAGTGTCACATGTGCCTTACTGTAGCTGAGCGGCACATAGTAGCCCAAGACAAAGTGACCAACAAAGTGTCCAGGACGGTCAGAAGTCACTGTGCATAGTAAAGATAAAGTGTCACTCAGAAGTCACTGAGCATAGTACAACATCCATTGTATTCCTTGGAAAAAGATGGGGTATCGCAAGTCGCCTGCTGTGCCGCTCCACACACAAACATAGCAGTTTATTTGTGATATAGCTGAGTTTTTTTTTCAGCAAACAGTGAATCAGATAGCTGGTGATCCCTTCTGCATCAAAGGGCTGGCTCGGCCTGGATGTAATAAGCCTTTTTCCGCAGGTCCATTGCACTTGCTTTTGTCATCCGTAATTGCTCGTCACTCATTGACACTTCCCTTTACTAATGCATGCGGCATTAGCTGAGTTTCATTGTGTAACAACTTAAACAGACACTGGCAGGAGACTGGCTTGTAAAGTGATCGGCGGTAAATAATTCAAACACTTTCTGTAATAGGTAGTAGCCCATATAGTCTCACCCCGAATGGCTGCAAGGCACCACAAGGGCAATGGCACTTATGATAGCAGCATGGAAGGTAAAATCACAAGACTGTGTGTGTGTGTGTGTGTGTGTGTGTGTGTGTGTGTGTGTGTGTGTGTGTGTGTGTGTGTGTGTGTGTGTGTGTGTGTGTGTGTGTGTGTGTGTGAATGTCATATCTCTGTCTATCTGTCTGATCTGCGTGTGTGTGTGTGTGTGTGTTAATATCATATCTCTGTCTATCTGTCTGATCAGTGTGTGTGTGTGTGTGTGTGTGTGTTTGTATCATATCTCTCTACCTGTCTGTCTTTTTCTTAACTGGTTCTACTGTTTCTTTGCCAGTCTGCCTCCATATTAATGGACTAACCTTGTTTGAAGGCTAAATAGGACGCATGCAACTGGTAGCCTAGCTCCTTTGTGAGTGTCTTCTTTTTTCTGGCTATAAGACAGGCCTCTGACTTACTCAAAACTATTTCAGCTTTGTTCACCTCTCTCCCTCCTTAATTACTCTGATTACTAGGCTACTTGTCTCTGCCTTGCTTGAGACACATTATATCTGTCTGTTTGCATGATGGTGGAGTGGAATTACCTCTGGCTGAGGTTGATTGTGACAGGCTTGCCTAAAATATTTTTAAATTGGTAGGACATTCCGTTTTATTTCATAATTAGAATTGGTAGCCTAATGATTCCCCCCTCCAAATGTCAATGTAAACTTAGTGCATGTGGCTTTAAACGTCTTCTGCCATGAACATAATGTAGCCTAACAATAGCTTTGGCACATGAGTGCGCATACCCCGTGCCAAAAATAATTATTTTATGGAAAGCAATTGGTTAACGATGTGTGTTTCCAAATAGGTTCACAGCATTGGTGCGCATCCTCACCCGGCGAAACTGATGGCCTATTAATGACAGAATCGACTCCCTCTGAAAGTTCCCTGGCTGGGACACCGGAAGCGCGCCGTTGCTCTTTTTGGCGAGAGCTGCGGCTGCCAGGAAGCGGAACGAATGAAGTTCATTTTTCACTGTTGGTGATGGCGGATGTTGACGAAATAGACACTACGAAGAATTATAACATAGCCGTTGAGAGGATAGACCCCATTACGAGTCGCTATCCTTACTGTATTGTTTGGACGCCCATACCTGTTCTATCGTGAGTGTCTCGCGCATCCTGTCTTCATGTTTGCGAGTGCAAGGTGTTAACGCTAGCAAATTGGTAACCCTTTAACGCGCGGTTTGGGGTGGTTTCGTGACAGGCGAAGGGATTCAACAATGTCCATGTTCATTATTGTCGGTACAGTTAGCTACGGAAAGAGGGAAATATATATTTCAGATATCAGCTGTGCTACGTTAGCCATGTAGAATGTCATGGTTGGTCATGAGCTTTATAACTTCATAACCGGTGGTGTAAATTGTTCTGTTTATATAGCCTAACGTAACAGAATTTCCAAGTGACAGCTGTGGATATCTGGATGTTTCTATAACAGCATTAACCAGGGTACATGCACAAGGTGACGTACTAAGGGGGTGTCCTGGTTTTCCTGAATGACAGCCAGTGTTTATACTTCTCATACATTGTTACATTGTGTTGTTTGCCCATTTCCCACCCTCTGTGCCAACAGTTGTAATTACAGCATAATCGTGATAATGCCTGCGTTTTTTTGTGTGTTGTGCCGAGGACATTGCCGTTCCAACTGTTCTTGTTAGCCACCAGCCCCTTTACGGATGCTTCAGCTGAAGAAAGACTGTACCACTGCCACTGTCACATCCCACGACCCCTCTTTGTCCCCAAGCGGAGCAACACTGTAGCTATTGTACGCAAAGCCTTGGAATGATGCATCTGCATTCACGTGGCTCGATCGCTTCCGTTTTGACAAGTGCGCCCTGAGCGCATCTCACTCTGAAACTGCAGTAGACCATCAGTCTGACGTTTATCTGCACCTGTCACTTGTATTTTTCTCACAGTGTAATGCTCGCCACTCAACTGAAATAGAAAATAATACATTTAAGTTAAAAAAGAGTATGTTAATGAGTATTACAACAATGTTACAACGTTATTTTTTATTAAGTAAGGGCACTGATACATTTCTGTGGAGACATTTTAACTGCTAGAGCTCGATTCATCTTATGCCCTTTCGTTTTGTATCTAGGTCAAGTGCTCTCTTTCTAGGAAGCCATCCGATATTAATAATTGCATGGGCTGCACTGTAACTAGGATGCCTGGCTCCGACTCCGACTCCGGCTGTGGCCCCCCCTGTCCTACTCCACTTTGCCACCCCAGTCAAACATCGCTTACTGTGAAAGGGCACTAATCCTCCAGATGCCTCATAGCCTATAGCCTGTGCGGCCATATATCATGGTGGGACTAGAGGCATGAATCTTAACATCTGGTTTTAAATATGTTGGGGTGGTAGAACATTTGTGAACAGTGCATGGCGCATATACCTGAACTCCATGTAGTTTAATCCTTTGATAGGGATTCCATTATTTTTTTTATGAATGATTATCTCTATTGTGGTGTCTATGAGTCATAGTCCATATAACTGTTACTAGTTAATTACACAGAGTTGTGTTTTTTCATGGAACTATGCATGTAAAAAGAAAAGAGTTTTCAGTTATACTACTGCAGTGGACATGAATGGGTTTGTTCCATAGACTGTGTGGCTTCGCGTCATAGCGCTGAGAATTGTTTTGTCATATGGGTGCAAGACGAGTTCTTCCGTTGCCTCTCATCATCTCTCTAGAGTAGAGTAGAATAGAGTAGAGGACAGTCGTTAAAACTTTATTAATCTCAGAGGGATAACAGACGATGCATAATGCACAGATTGTGTGTTTTAAGGACAAGTAGCCTACCTGTTATGGACTTGGGCCCTTGAGTCTCATCCAAGTTTGTTGGTCGTCTGTGTCCTCTCCTCAGATGGCTCCTGCCCTTCATAGGACACATAGGAATCTGCACTTCAGCCGGGGTGATAAGAGACTTTGCAGGGCCTTACTTCGTCTCTGTGAGTATGCCACAAAAACAGATGGGTGGTTACATGGGGCTGCTTTCACTTCCCACAGACTTACCATCTTTTTTTTTTGATTTTCCACAATAACATGACACTTGAGACATGTACATGTACAATATGTGACAAGCACCTTTTTTTTAGAAATGCACACAGAAAGGTTTGTATGAAGTTGTACAAAGTCATGTCGCAACGCATGTTTCAGTCAGACGACCAGCCGCATGCGAAAACCATTCCTTTTCCCTCCACAAAACCTCTCTCTATGGCGTACAACAGACGGCAAAGCAACCACCAGCCACCACTGCTGTTGCAGTCTGGACTGTATTTAATAAAGTTTGGGGGTTGCTCTGGAACGCTTGAAACATGTGGCATTTTTCAAAGCCCTTTTAAAAGAAGCCAGACTGTGTGGAGAAGAGGAGGAGGAGGAGGAAGAGAGGGGGAGGTCGAAGAGAGAGGGAGGAGGAGGCAAGAAAGGGTCGTGGGTCCAAACAGAGCATCCAGCACTCCAAATGTCGCCTTGTCGCCCTCTTTCTCTCTCTCTCTCTCTCTCTCTCTCTCTCTTTGGATGATGTTGCTTAGCGATCCCCCTCGAGACTAGTTTGCGGTTCGATAAAACTCTGTAACCTTCCCACAGCTAGCACACCCTGTTATCTCCCACCCCCCTCTGCAAACCAAAAAGAGAAAAAACAAAACAAAAAACAAAAGAAAGAACAGAACAATACAATGTGGATTGTGTTGTGTGTGTAGGCTAAAGACCTCGCCGAGTCAGTCAGCAAACCGCTGAGCCTGGATATCCTTTCAAATTGCGTGACTTTTTGTTTTGGAGATGGTGAAATGTCAGACAGACGTTAACGGCCCCCCTTTTCATGAGAGCAAATCATCTGCTTGGTAATTGATTTCCAGGCCTGTCAGAGAGCCGAGAGGCTGAGGCCGTGACTGCATACTAGCCATAATTAAGTCGCCAGTTTCATCTCCTCCTTGACATATGGCGTGCAGTGGCCTAGACAGCGATGTGAATCATTTTTTCTTTCGCGTCGCCTTTGCAACAGATGTGCATTGTGATCCCGAGCAGTGACTTTTTTTTTAAAGCTTTGTCTTCTAGTGCTCTAAACATTTTGTAGGTCAAGATAGGACCTCTAACACTTTTCACCTTCAGCGTCAAGGCTTATGACTCATTTTGGAGGGCACTCAAAATCAAAGCTCAGAGTGTTACACTGTAGATGTGAAAAAGGCATTCAGCTGATATATTAGTAGACACATTTACAGTTTTCTTTTAAAGGTGCACTGTGTAATATTTTAGTAGTTTATTTCCATAATTCATGCTGCCCTTTCACAAATGTCACCTTTTTCATGAATACTTTGTGCCACCATCAAATTCTATGTATTCATGTAGGGGGATCTTCTCCATTGTCCGCTATTTTGAATTTCCAGAAATAGATATTCTTAGCTGTTAAAATTACTTTACTTTGGTCATATTAGTAAATATTAGTGAATATTTACTAGTAGCATAGTAAATATTAATGAAAAGATCAAATTTGACAGTTGGCAGCACAGTTTCAATGAGCAGCATAGTTACATAGTTGGCAGCATAGTTGGGTTATTGCATTATGTTACATTGCATTGATCTTCTTATTGCAATACCACTTCCCTAACCATTATACCACAGCTGTGAGGCATACAGTTGTCTGGAAAGGGAGCTTAAGTCTAACTGCGCTTTGGAAGATAGCTAAATCCATGGGTCATCCATGGGTCAATGGTTAGAGCGCTGGCCTTTAAATCAGAGGATTGTGGGTTCATATCCCACCCTTACCAGCACCTTCACCCATGGCTGGTGCCCTTGAGCAAGGCACCTAACCTCTCATTGCACCTGGGCCTGTAACCATTATGCTGTAACTAAATAACTAAGTCGCTTTGAATTTTTTTTAAAAGCGTCAGCTAAGTGTAATGTAATGTAATGTAATAAAAAGCAGTGATATCCCATCCATCCCGCTGTTTGGTTTGGTAATTAATTAGGTCAGATTCTACCTGTAAGGACAGTGATTATTTGGAACTGAAGCCAGATCTTCTGTACTGATTAAAGAAGTATGATGGGTTTGATAAACCATTTATCAGGCTAAAGAAATGAGATTCGGCTGACTATAAAAGTCAGATACCCCCATCTGAATGGGGGCTGGAGACTTTAGCTGGCCTTAAGAGGAGGGCTTAAGGAGCGATGTCTCCCCCTTACTCCACAGCAACGCAGCAGTCTCAGGGGTCATCACTAGGTCTTGGCTTTTATGAAGGACCTCCAGTGGTTAAAACCACACACACACACACACACACACACACACACACACACACACACACACACACACACACACACACACACACACACACACACACACACACACACACACACACACGCACGCGCACACACGCACACACAAGTACAACAACCCACACTCACTTAAGATCAATTCTTAACCCTTCACCACTGGTCCCTTTACCCCCCACATCTTCAATACCATCATAGTCGAACAATCGGGCAGGAGTTGTGCTCTCTGGAAGCACGAGCTTGCAGTGGTATAATTGGTACAATGAAGCATCCGTTATGTTTGAGGTATATGTCTCTTTTTCTGCTTTTCCCCAACATGGGGCCTAATGGTCAGGGAGTTGGTATTGAGATCAGGTTCCAGGTGCGAAACCCTCCCTCAGGAGAGATATGGGTAGTCTCCAACACCATCATCAGTGCCTTAAGTTCTACACAGTGTTACACCCAGCTCGTCAATATATGACACTTTGACCAATGACCCTAAAAGTTCAGCCTTTGATTCGCCCCATGACGCAAAAAGCTGTGAGCAAAAGGCTACTATTGTGACGTGTTTCAGCGTGTTTCAAGCATGTTTCAGCAAAGGTTAAAATTTTGGGTAAAGGTTTAGGTTTTGGCAACGTGGCTTTATACATAACCTTTGGCATCATGTATTGATGCTGCCTGGCTGTGAAGGGTTTATTTGCAAAACGGTGTATCTCCATTTTGTAGAATGTTGGGAAATTGACCTTTTGTATTGGGCATTCCATTGAATTGCATTGCAAAATGCATTTTATATAGGTTAAAAAAGTATGTTCTCAAAATATTTGAATGGTAAGAATTCACACATAGGTGATATGCCCTCTGAACAGTCATTTTCAATAATAAAATGCAAAAGTCAAAAAATGGAGATACACCGTTTTGCAAATAAAGCCTTCAAATATACCTTTGGCGTCATACTGGATATTGGGTGTGAGACTGTGTTGCATGTATTCTGGGAAATCCCATGCTGCTTTGCACAGTCTATCTGATCTGAAAGGCATGGATACTTTCCCTAAAGCACTCGCCTGAGATAGGGAGCCAATCTGAGAGCAGACAGGGGTAGAAAGATGGTGAGACGCATTACTTCACAAATGGAAGCTTACAGTTTTTTTGAATACAACTGACACGATTGGCTATGGGCTATGTATACACCAAATGATACACTTGTAACGCCCATAAACGGCCCTGTTGGCAATCGCAAACCACACTTCACCTACGAGAAATTCTATTGGCGGTCTCCAGACAATATCTTACTTGTGATATGGTCTGGTGTGAACCAGGCAAGTTTGCGTGCCCTTGTGTGAGGTATGTAACCAACCTCCACATTACGATGTACCTAAGTATGTTTAAGTTACTTTGAATAAAAACATTAGCTGAGTGTACTACTGTAATTATAATGCAACGGGGAAGGTCAGGGCCAGCTTGATACATGGTACTTACTGTACTTACACTGTTGTTTATAAATTTGAAAATATGAGGCTACTATCCCTCAAAAGCTGCATAGCATATTAATGGTTGTTGCAGCTAGAGACCATTTTGTGCCATCTCCTTCCTCCTATTTATAATAACGTCTTATTCTTCTGGGCCAGTGGTTTGCACACTTAATTAAGATCTGTGGTCGTCTAACCATTTGCCTGACTATGTTCCTTTACCATGGGTTTGTGGAATCAGTTACTCAGGCTTGAGGGAATAGGTTGGGACTGGTTGAGACTGAGTTGCTGCTAAGAAACATGCTACGGTAGCAGTATCGTCCCCTGTCCCCGGCCTAATGTGCAGTGACTTGGCCAGAAGTGAAACCTGCAACGGAATCAGAGTGGGGCAACATGAGACGAGGGAGGGTGTCGTTTGACCTCCTAAAGGGATGACGATGAGGAGTATCACCCGCCATTTTGTCTCGCATCACTCCACCCACCATGGCTCAGGTAGAGACGGAGCGGAATTAGGAATTAATGCTGCGTGATGGGAGGCCGTTTGTAAATGCATTTATAAGGAGGAGGTGTGGCGGTGGAGGTGCCTTGGTCTTGTGGCAGTGGTGTTTCTGCCCAGTGTGGGACTGGAAAAAGAGCTTCACTTTTAACAGAGGCACAGACACATATTACAAGTACATACATACATACATACATACATACATACATACATACATACATACATAGCCTACATACATACATACATACATACATACATACATACATACATACATACATACATACATACATACATACATACATACATACATACATACATACATACATACATACATACATACATACATGAATACATGAATACATAAATATATAAATACATACATACATACATACATACATACATACATACATAGCCTACATACATACAGTACATACATTACATACATTACATACATTACATACATACATACATACATACATACATACATACATACATACATACATACATACATACATAGGCCTACATACATACATACATACATACATACATACATACATACATACATACATACATACTGTACATACATACATACATACATACATACATACATACAGTACATACAGTACATGAAATACATATACCCAGTGCACAGTATACAGTTTTTCTGTGATGAAATGACATGCAGACAGTTATTGATACAACAGCAGAACAGAGCATTGATACAACAGCAAAAGTGTTTCCTTTGCAGCTTATTGCCACAAATGTCATTGTTTTGCGAGCCACCCTCCCCTAGTCTACACTTGCACAACATTTTAATAGCTTTCATTTTGAGTGAATATAACCACCTAATTAACATACATATTTAAATGGTTTTCTTAAAGGTCCTCATTGTTTGTGTGTTTGTGTTGTTTTTCTTTTTACTCTTTTCTCATTAGGAGGACAACATGGCCTTCGGGAGACCCACGAAGTGAGTTCACGAAATTCCTCTGAACGGCTCTTCTCTTCTCTTCTCTTCTCTTCTCTTCTCTTCTCTTCTCTTCTCTTCTCTTCTCTTCTCTTCTCTTCTCTTCTCTTCTCTTCTCGTCTCTTCCCTTCACTTCACTTCATCTGATCTTTCCTCTCCTCTCCTCCCCTCTTCTCTCTTCTCTCTTCTCCTCTCCTCATTATCAATTCTCTCTTCTCTCCCCTCCCCTCCTCTCCCCTCCTCTCCTCTCTTCTCCTCTCCGCTCCTCTCCTCTCCTCTCCTCTGCTCTGCTCTGCTCTGCTCTGCTCTCCTCTCCTCTCCTCTCTAAGATCTAATCTAATCAAATCTTTTCTTCTCTTCTCTTCTCTTCTCTTCTCTTCTCTTCTCTTCTCTTCTCTTCTCTTCTCTTCTCTTCTCTTCTCTTCTCTTCTCTTCTCTTCTCCTCTCTGACGACTCTTTGCAAAAATGCTGAATGGCCTGCAAGGACACAAAGAACAACCAACAACCATAATGCCTCCTTCATGGAAGCGAATATCAAAGACATGTTTATTATTCAGTTTTCCAACCACAGTACAGTCTGTGTGTGTGTGTGTGTGTGTGTGTGTGTGTGTGTGTGTGTGTGTGTGTGTGTGTGTGTGTGTGTGTGTGTGTGTGTGTGTGTGTGTGTGTGTGTGTGTGTGTGTGTGTGTGTGGACAGCATCATTTAAATAGTGCTTTGAGGAGTTGCCAGAGAGTTTTGTGCTCTAGCGGGCAGTGCTTTGCCTTCCCTAAGTCTTTTGTAAATGTTGCAAAGAAGTGAAGTCGCACAGTAAATCTTGCAGTGTGTTGCTGTAATTAAACACTTTGAGAGTCCAATCTAACACTCTTGTAGTTGGCTCAGCTCTCTAAGTACACAAGATTTACTGTGGAAGTAAAGTGAAATAAGACCTTAATCGATTAAAGGCGGTTGTGCAGGTTTAGATTTAAAATAATTTTCAGCACCTTCTTGTTATGTAATAGTACTCATTGAAATTATTGTCCATTGTATTTGACATAGTTGGATACCACAAACCATAATATTATATGAAGAAGTGGCAGAAGTTCTTTCCTCATAGTGCAGTGCACAACCACCTTTAAGTAAAGGGCTCTCTCTCTTTGTCTTTCTGTGTGTGTGTGTGCGTGCGTGCGTGCGTGTGTGTGTGTAGGTACTGGATGCTGGATGTGAGCAAGGTGTATGCCAGCGGCTCTAACGCCTGGGACTCTGCAGTACATGATGCCTCGGAGGAGTACAAGCACAGAATGGTAACTTATTGTACCGATGTGCCGGTATCTACTGGCCCAAAGATGTCTACTGTACATGGAATGCATGCTTTTTGTCAATGTATTCAATGTATGTGTGTGCATTCATCTCTGTGTTAATGTGACTGTACATCAGTGGTTCCCAAAATCTTTCTAGCCTCGCGAGCCATCCTATGTACTTCCGCCAAAGGATTGGCTCCACTACGGTAGTCTGGCCTTGCTCTTGATCGCAACGCCCCCCCATCTAATCTAATCAGAAAACAGCCAATAAGCGAATAAGCGCCCCATGTGGGGGAGAAAGGGGGAGGACACTCGTGACGATGACGAAAACGTCTGCACCAATGGCTCTGGTCTGCGCTATGTTGTTGTTGAGTAACTGTCGGCGATTGGGTGAGAGCTGTCCAATCATTTCAAACCATAACTGAGTGCAAACTTCCTGCTTCCTGAAATTGTGTCAGATCACACAACTTCCAGACCATAAATACGAAATGAATTGGTAGTATTATGGGATGGTTAGGAGCAGGTTAAACTTTTTCAGCGGGGACCCTCTTTTGGACTTCTCATTTTGGAATATTTTCATGACTCCCCACCCACCATAGACTTAGCCTAGCAATACATTTCCAACAATATGAGCGGACAAACTATTATTGCCTTTGGACTTTTTTGTCCATTCATATTGCTAGATTTCCCATAAATAATTTGTCCGCTAATATGGCTAGAAATACACAGGACAGCAGATGCATCTATTAACCATTCAAGTGAATACTGTCACACACAAATTGTGGAATTGTGGAAGCTGTTAACCCCTTAGTGTAGCTCCTATGTTATAACCTTACTGTCACCAAAATTGTAATGTCTATGTCTCAATATGTTACTTGAGGCTCTCGGCGCTGTCATAGCAATGCTGTTATGATGTAGTTGAGTCTTTTCACTAAATAGCGAATAGGCCCGCTGGCGACCCCATCTGCAGTAAGAGGCTACTCTGGTGATTTCCCATTTTTATGCAATGCCTATTTTGACCATGTCCCCCCCCTGCAGTAACTCTGCAACCCCCCTAGAGGTCCCGGACCCCAGTTTGGGAACCACTGCTGTACATCATGTACCTACCTGTAGGAGGCTGCATGTGTGTGTGTGTCCCGTATACGCATGCATGTGTGCCTGTTTGTGAGTGTATAGAACTGTACTGTATGTATCAATGATCCCTGATTGCCAGATATTGCTCTCCCGTTGCTTCATCTTCTCTCTCCTCTCCTCTCCTCTCCTCTCCTCTCCTCTCTCCTCTCCTCTCCTCTCCTCTCCCTCTCCTTCCTCCATCCTCTCCTCTCCTCTCCTCTCCTCTCCTCTCATCTCTCTTCTCCTCTCCTCTCCCTTCTCTCCTCTCTCCCTCTCCTCCTCTCCTCTCCGCTCCAGCACAACCTCTGCTGTGACAACTGTCACTCCCACGTGGCCATGGCTCTGAATCTGATGCACTATGACAACAGTACCTCCTGGAACATGGTCAACGTGTGTCTGCTCGCGCTCATCCACGGGAAGCACGTCAGGTGAGATGCCACTGGCCACCAGCATCGAGCATCGGACACTCTAACCCAGGGGTATCTATTTACAAGTCAGCGAGGGATTTCAAATTCACTCCAGTGAAGGGGCCGAACATAGAATCTGTATAACTGCGAGCAGCACGGTGTCTGAGGTTAGGGTGCGAAACAAGCGGATAGCTTTCCAGACAGAACAGATATTTGCTTCTCTATTTCTTAGTAGCCTTAAGATGGTCTATTTATGAGACTGTTTTAGATAAGATTTCCCTCTCATGTGAATGCATAGTGGAGATATTCCCAACCTGAAGTGTTAGTGATCGCAAATTATGCTCGGCCACAGATGGCACACATACCGGTATTTGTTTTCATTTTGTCCTGGCACTTATGGGGGGCCAGAACCTTGCCATCCAAGGGCCACATATGCCCCCAGGGGCCACCATTTGAACAGCCTTGCTCTATCCTGACCACTGGCAGATTTTTTATTTTATTTTTTATTTTTTGCACATGGGGAATGCCTCTTGAGATGTGGCATCTGGTTTTCAATAGGGTCCCCTTAAATCTGGACAGTACAGACAATGCAAGACAAAACATTGCATCACAACACGCATTTACACACTCATTCAATCCACAGCCCCTTTGTCCCCCCACCTCAACAACCCCCATAGCAATGTGTTCTAGTGTTACTTTTTGTGTATATGGTCCGTGTACTGTACACAGTAAGATCCATGTACACACAGTAAACTTAGCGGTGTTAATCTAACACTTGATACAGACAGTAGATTAGAGTAAAGTAGAGTAGCGGACAAGAGTAGAGTAGAATTCACTCCTCTTGCACTGGCGCTTCTTTGTTTAGTATCGAACTAACAGTGCAAACAAAAAATCATTCTTTTTTATTGAACAGTGAGAAGAATATACCACACATACAAAGTGCATCACTCATCATGCATCATCCCCGACTCTCCCATTCTGCCCATAGCTACCCAAACTTCCCCATTCGCAACCTGCGTGCAAATGTGTTTTTTTTTCCCATCAAATATATGTCACTGACTATATCAGTCCATTCTGTTATAGTGGGTATTAAGAGTGCAAAATGAACAGTGTTTAGTAAGCTCAAACCATGGGCACCATGTTGTAACTCATCCTTTGAGGATTCTACAACATAACCGCGCGAATAGACCAGGCGCGATGCGATTCAAGCGACAGAGTGCAGCAGCAAGCGATACGAGCGATTGAGGAGACTAGAGTATGTCCGTACAGGCAGAAGGCAAAGCATTCAAGCATTCCCATTGGCTGTGGTCACTGACCTCTATACAGTCATTGGCTGTCACGGCTTGTCGCCGAACCGCGTCATAGAAAGTTGAAAAGATTTCAACTTCAAACTGTCGCGCTCGTCGCGCAAATCGCTCTAGTCTCCAGAATCGCTTTTGTCGCGCAACTCAATACAAAGTCAATTACTTCCGTCGCTCGCCTCGCTCAGATCGCCGCTGGTGTATTTCTGTGGTAATGTTGCAGTAACTCTATTGGGCAGCATTTCAGTAGACAAGGGGTTAGGGCTTGCTGACAGCTTTATTGTCAACAGCACCACCAAAGATCTTCTCTCATCCTCCTCTACTGTATGACTGAGGTATCTTGAGCATAGTATCATCCACCCACACTGCTCCCTTGGGACGCCTGCTCTGCTCACCTCTTACAGGGGTGAGGAATAAAATACTATTTGGTTGTGTGGGAGTATGTGTTGTGTGTCACAGGGACAATGGGACGTTCCCAGGGGGATTTAGTAAGTGACAACCTGCATTGCATCGAGAGCTTGGCCGGCTCAAATCATGGTCCCCCTGTGGTAAGCCATCCTCAGTGGGGTTTGACATATCCTGGAATGTGTGCCTCACACGCTCATTAGCTCCATCCCATTATCTAACATCCTTCCCTCGTCTTGCGCTTGTGGCCTCGTCACGCGAGGCAAGACGTCATTGATGATAGACGTTTTTATTCAATATCTCGCAAAAGCACTTCAATAATTCAAAAGCAGTTCAAATGTCATTTTCTCATCATCAATCGGATGTTGAATAGGGAAAAGTACCCCAACAGTTGTTTTGCCTAGGCTGACAATGGGGAAACTATTGCCTTTTTTCATAACGGAGGTGGAGTGCAAGATGAGGACAGGAGGTTAGGTAGTGGGATGGACCCAATGACAAAAAGAATGTGACGCCCCTCACTACCAGAAGGCTGCTCTTGTATTTGATAACCGTATTTAGTGGGTACTGTTGTGTTAAGCAGTTAGTAGCCACCACCACCACATACACTACCATCAGAGTTTAGTAGATATTAGGGGTAGATTATTAGTCTTAGACGGCGTTTATATTAATACTTCACCGTCTCTTTTTACTCTCTCAGCGTCTTGAAATATAGTGCGTGCCAGGCTTGTACGAAATTCCGAATGGAAAGAATTTCAATTCAAAGTAATGCCATAATACGAACACTAGGTGGTGGTGTTCTATGTACTTTCAATGGGTGGTGTAGATTAAATTCAAAGAAATTCAAGGTAATGGCACCACCTAGTGTTAGTATTATGGCATTATTTTGAATTGAAATTCAGTCAATTTGGAATTTCGTACAAGCCTGGTGCGTGCACACACAAACCTTGTCCTGTCTACACAAAGATTTCATCAGGGCAGGGCATGCGCAAGCCAGCATAAACAATGGGCTGTAGGCTAAAACGCCTGAGGAACTGAGGGTGAGAGCTTGTTTTTTTTTTCTTGTTGGTATGTGGCATAAAATCTACTGGCAGGTAGTATGATAAGCCAGACCCTCTCTACTTTTGTGGCTTGCCAGTCAAACTGGCAGGGCCGTGGGGAGAATGATGCTTGTGTGTGAATGTGCGTCTGTGTCCACTCCCTTACAGAAGCCGACAGTTGGTTACAGTTCAAATTGAGCAAGATAACAGCAAAGAGAAGATGATATTTCATTGATATAGAGCCTTCGCGTTCCCATTAAAACATGGACTGGAGGGATTTTGAACAAGAGTACGGCGCACACGGAAGGTCAGTGTAAAATGAGTAGAACACAGTGTCCGTGTTTGAAATCCAAGGCAGCCTCTTTCCCTATACACAACCCGTTGTCTGATCAGATACCTGTAATGGCATTGTGAGGGTATGGATTGAATGTTGTGCGCAAAGGGGGTGGTTCTGGTCACTGACGTACACAGCAGGGCTTGACACTGGCACCTGCCAACCGGCCAAATGCTGGTAAAACTTGGCTGTGGCTGGTAACAATTACAGTGCCACTAGCCAATGTGGCAGGTACCTTATTCAATGGTATGACATATCAGAATAGCATTTATACTGTGTTGTACGCCTTGTGTATCAATTGTTTGTATTTACGCTTAAGAAAAAGCTCAGTCACTCAGTTTCTACTTGTTTGATTTGTTTCCATGTAGAAAGCTATGTACTCATCCTCTGAGGTTAGATGAACAGCGTAATGATAAAGAAAAAAAAACAATATCAATTTTGTGGTTAGTAGAATAGCTGGATGGCTAGTGAAAGCGTAAAAGTTAGTGTCAAGCCCTGGTACACAGGGGTCGGGCAAAACACCTGTCATTTTAGAGTGGGTAGTTTCATGGCTCAAGAGGACCAGCCTCTTGGCCAATCTTCATTAATAGCACATTGCACCAGTAAGGTGAAGTGTGGGTAAAGCGGCGTACACACACACATTACTATCTTCTCGCTTGCTCGCCTACTCGCCACGCTTTCATGGAACTTTCGCTGAAAGTTCCCGCGGCTTTAACTGCCAATGTACAGGCGAGAAGTACCGAGCTCTGCATTCCAATTGGTTACTCGCTTACTTGCCTCGCTCGAAGTTAAAATATTTTAAACTCGGGATCCGCCTACATCGCATCACTTGTACAGTACTCGCCTACTCGTCTGCTCGTCTTGCTGGAACACATTGACATTCTATTGAGTTAATTCGCTGAGCGAGTAACTAGCAGCGACGTGTGTGTACGGCCCTTAAGAGCACAGTTGGGTAAGAGCACAGTTTTGCAAAAAAAAATTGCAATGCACACGGCATTATTGGTGACATGTCAGAGTTCAAAAAGGAGAAATTCTTAGTACGTGTGTAGCTGTTGCATCTTTGACCAAGACAGAAAGTCTTTGTGATGTATCAAGAACCACGGTATCCAAGGTAATGTCTGCATATCACAGAAAAGGATGAATCACATCCAACAGGATTAACTGTGGACGCAAGAGGAAGCTTCCCACTCTAAAATGACAGGTTTTTCTATTATTTTGTACAACCCCTGTATATGTCAGTAGTTTTGGCCGTGTGGCTTACACGCAGTGTTGGGCAGTAATGTATTACAAAAGTAATCAATTACTGTAATGCATTAGAGTGTATTTTACAGTGAATTTTACCCATGACATGTATAGTAGTACATTGTCAAATATATATTTTTTAAATGCAGTACAGTGAATCATTTCTGTTTACAACACACTTTCATTCATCCCTCATGCAGCGGTCTATGCATTTTTTTAAAAACATAATAGGAGCACAGACAAGAATTTAGGAGCACTGTGAAATTGTTAACGCAAAGACAGAAAGAGTCTAAGACAGCAGCCTATGCGCTTTTCCCCACACACATAGGCCTACACATTCTACATGAGGGGTGCCGATCACAGGGCCAGTTTTTCAAAATTCCTCCCAGTAAAGGGCAGAACAACATATTACACATTCATGTCGGTAGCCTATATTCACATTCATAGCACATTCATTTCTATATGCAGCCCTATATGCAGTCTCTTCTGCTGTGTCAATGCAGGTCTGTCGCCTAATTCATTATCATACAACTGTAAAACAAAGCCTGGGGAGTGTCAGTAAACTGACACTCCAGGAGGAAAATGTGAAGGAACTCGTTTTTAAAATCGTTTCTTAAAAAACGGAGATCGATTGAAGAAAAAAAAAATGTACAAAACATTTTTTTTTTTGTACAATTTCGGAAACTATGGCGGGCAAAATTAAATTATGCCGGTGCGCCATAGTTTCCTCAATGTATGGGAAACACTGCATTACTTTTTGCTGTAATGCAGTAATGTAAGGCATTACAGGGCAAAATCTGTAATATTTACTTAGTTACAATGCTAAATAACTGAAGTTACAATGCATTACAATGACATGGATTTTAATGATATGCACTAGGGTGGGTCAGAAAGAAGGTGTTCCCGAACCTGGTAGTTTTTAGACTGCATGCTGCCAAAAACACCTCCTGGATGGGAGGTGAAAAATTCACGACTCTTGAGCTTGATTAACACTGTAATAAAATGCCAGATCCATACGAAGGCCGACAGTTCTTTTGGCGAAAGTAACTAAAGTAATGCAACAGTAGTGTAATGCCTTACATTTTAAATATAGTAATATTGTGGTGTAAGGGGTTATTTTGAAAAGATAGTAACATATAATCAGTAATGCATCACAGTTTTAGAGTTACTTGCCCAACACTGCTTGCACGTATAACTAATCCATTCTAATAGTAAAGATGGCACAGCAGGGAACAGCAGCCTTCCCAAATCTTCCCACTCTGGAACCTGTTCTCAAAAATATCGTTCTAGGTTACCCAAAACGCTGGTACCTTATTAACAAAAATATCAGATTGAGTGAAAAACGTTGCCGTGTAGCAGGGCCCTTAAAACTTTAGGGTGCAGGGTTTTAAGAAGGGATTCAGTGGCACGATGTGTAGTATGTCTTAAAAGCCCAAAATTCTTGCTCATTCACTGTGCACTACACAATAGTTTAGAGAAACAGTTTTCATTTAGCAGTTCTTGCTTCACTGCCGTGTTCTGTTGTATAAGCCAGAAACCACTGTTAGTTTCACATGTATCCAGGGTGGCATAATGTTGTTGGACTATCTTAGTCAGGTAAAAGTCATGCCAACATTTCCCTTGTGGCGTGATGTGCACATCGCATCAGCACTGGCAGCTACTGTTACTCGCGTTTAGCTTTCATTATATAGCAAGGAAGAGTCGGTCAGTTTGCAGCTAGGGCAAGGTGTTCAAAAGTAGCATGGAACAAAGTTCAATGCCACCCTTCCCAGGTGAAAAACTCATATACTTAAAGTGTACTTTTTTTGACCGTACTTAGTACAAAGTGTACTATTTTCGGCGATTTAAAGTGCGCTTCATTGCACTATTAGTGCGCTGAAGCACTACTAAAGCAGTACTTCAGCACACTTGCAGCACACTGAGGATGCTAAATTGGCACCGCTTTTGGACAACTTTAAGTGCACTACAAGCATACTTTTGAAAGTATGCTCCAAACACGCTTTTCATGCATTCGTATGGCATTAAGAGTGTGCTTGAGTACACTTCTATGACATTTTATTGTTACTAGAAGTTCAATAAAAGTATATTAACTTCATGCTTCTTTGGACTACATTGGAACTTTTTAAGTCTGTAAAAAGTATATCATATTAAGTATTGTAAATATATTAACAGGTCTGCTTGAAGTACCTTTACAGTATACTCCAAAGTACATGAAATAACATAAATGTAATACTTGAAACCATGCTGGTCCTCAGAGTTTGTACATTACACGCAGCCACATGTCACAGTAGTGATACGGTATGCATGCCTAGCACGACTGACATTTACAATCAATGCATCTTTATCTTATTACTTTATTTTAATCTTATTCCACCAGCCTGCAGTTTATCACTTGAATTGATCACTTATGGTTACCCTCTATTCTTTGTTTGAACAACTAGTTCCAATTTACCTCCCACCACAATGGCAAGGGAAGTGTGAGTCTATATATACAAGATACAAGATACAAGATACAAGATATTTTATTGTCATGTGTATATATATGAAACATATATATACAATGAAAAGCTTCCCTGCTCTGGTAGTCCCAAAAAAGTTAAAAAAGAAAGTTAAAAAGGCAAAAAAAGTAGGAAAAAAAAAAATATATATATTTAAAAAGTTTAAAAAGTTGAAAGCTGCAAAAAATAAATAAAAAAAAAAACATATACCCTGTAGATTTCCATGCCACGTTTTGGCGCTAACTCACCAGTTTAATTCTAAATAACCAGAAATGAAACCCCATTGAAAATGAATGGGGTTTCATTTCTGTTGAGTTAGAATTAAACTGGTGAGTTAACACCAAAACGTGGCATGGAAATCTTCGGGTATATTGAAGAGGGAAGTTTGGGGCACCAGGTCAACAAACAAGAACAGCTGACAGCAAAGAATCAAGGATATCTGGGCTTCGATAACTCCCATGCACTGTTTTTGCCATTGACTTCAATGTTTAACGCATCATGGCCATTATGGCCATGGGACATTTGGTCATTCTATGTGCATATGAATGGTGAGTAAGTGTGTGTTTGTGCGTGCGCGCGTGCGTGCGTGTGTGTGTGTGTGTGTGTGTGTGTGTGTGTGTGTGTGTGTGTGTGTGTGTGTGTGTGTGTGTGTGTGTGTGTGAGTGAGTGTGTGTGTGTGTGTGTGTGTGTGCGTGCATACATGTATATGCATATGCATATGCATATGCGTGTGTGTAAATGGTCTGTATTACATACAGTATGCTTATGTGAATGGAGATGTGTGCGGGAGTCAGTGTGTGGCATGGAAAGGCAGTCATAACCGGCGGTTAGCAGTCAGCAGAAGCAACGAGCGGTGGTGGTGGTCAAGGACGGAGTACTGCATGGGCCTACCAGGCCCAGGCCTAGGGGCCCAAGAGCCAAGGGGGCCCTGCAGCCCAAGCCTCCGTGTTACAGAAGACACTTCGCTATTGGTCTATATTTATGTTCTCACAGTGTTAAAAATTGCAATTTATTTTCAAATTTCCCTCGGGGGAGAAAACCCAGAGCCCACAACAACAAAATCTCTCTGTAACATCTTCGGTAAACACCCAGATCTTTTCAAACCTCACAGTTGTATGGAGGAGGGGCCTTTCTTGTTGTCTGGCCCAGGGAACCCATGAAGTCATATTCCATCCTGGTGGCGCTGGTAGTGGTTAGTGTTATCAGGCAGCCGAGCTGAAGGGAAACAGATGTCCATTGATGATGTCGCCACTCCACTCCATCCCATCACCTCTGGGGATTGGTTGTTATGGTTACATGTCAAATGCAGAGATCTCTGACATCTGTCTCTTTCTCCTTCTCGGGCTCTCACACAAGCACGCACATACAGTAGGCTACACGCACAGACGGACACGATTGACCTGTCACGATTCAGGTGTAATAAATGTGCTGTATACAGTACATATGTCGACTGCTTTTGTGAAGGTCATTTTCTGACATCTTCTCCATTTGTGAAATTTCTCATGAATCCACTTCAGAAGCCACTACTTTTCCATCTCTTCTCAGTCTTCAATGGCTTATTTAGTGTCTCTCTCTCTCTCCCTCTCTCCCTCCCTCCCTCTCTCTCTCTCTCTCTCTCTCTCTCTCTCTCTCTCTCTCTCTCTCTCTCTCTCTCTCTCTCTCTCTCTCTTCATTGTGCAGTTTCTTTTTTCCTTCTCTTTTCCATCACTCTACCATGCCATCGCTTAGAAGAAGAGTCTGTCTCTCCATCTGTCTTTCTGTCTCTTTGTAGCATAGCTGGGTTCCTTGAAGTCTTTACTCTCTCTTCATTCATGTACAGGCTCATACTTCTTTCTCTTTCTCTCCCCCTTTTCCCCCATCCATCCCTCATCTCATGCCCTCTCTCCCTCCTTCTCTCCATCTGTCTGCGTAGCATACTTGGGTTTCTTGAGACCTTCACCTTCTCTCCATGCATGTGCAGCACTGTTAGCAGGTTCTCTTTCTCTCCCTGTTTTCCTCCGTTCCTCTCTCATGCCGTCCCTCTCTCCCTCTCTCCCTCTCTCTCTCCATCTGTCTGTGTGTATACATTGTCCCTCTTTCTGTCTCTACCCCTCTTTTCCCCAAACTTTTCTCACCCGCCTCTCCTTCTCTCCCTCTCTCCGTTTGTGTGTGTGATCTGTCTGTGTGTGTACATTGTCCCTCTTTCTCTGTCTCTTACCCCTTTTTCCCCCATCCCTCTCTCACCCGCCTCTCCCTCTCTCCCTCTCTCCGTCTGTGTGTGTGTGTGTGTAGCACGGTTGGCTTCCTGAAGACTTGGCTGCCCTTCCTCATCGTGTCCTGTGTGATCCTCATCGTGGCCTTGACTCTCAACCTGGGCTGACACGCCCAGCACACCACAATACAATGTAACACAACACAACACAACACAGCACAACACAACACACCCCAACACAACACAACACACAACACACCACAACACAACACAACACAACACACCACAACACAACACAACACACCACAACACAACACAACACAACACAACACAACACAACGCATCACAACACAACACAACACACCATAACACACCACAACACAACACAACACAACACACCAGAACACACCATAACACAGCCCAGCAAATCACAACGCATCACAGATGGACCAGAGGAACGACCGAAGGATCAGAGAGGGATGGAGAGGAGAGGGATGGAGAAGAGAAGAGAGGGGAGGAGTCGATGGTAGCAGAGAGGAGGGAGACAACACCTGACGGAGGAAAGGGAGGAGAAAGGGAATATGGGGAGGAAATGAAAGAAAAGGAGCAGCAACACCAACCCTCCTTCTCATTATGTTTAATAACAGCAGTTATTGAACAGCATCTGAAAAAAGGAGATGGTTCCGGCTTTAAAGGTGATGCAACCAGGGCCTCACTATCAACAATGAAACCAGAAAAGGAAACAAATGACATAACACTTTTTTTCCTCAGTGCAATAACAGTGCAATGACACGAGGCTCCCACCACAGTTAGCCTCGTAAGTAACTCGTACAGAGACATGCCGGATGCCTTCTGCTAAAGGCAGCCTTCACGGCTACAGTTCACCTTGTTCAAACATGGAGTTCAGTGTCTTGACTTCCTAGAAATGTCTCCTTAAGGTTGTGATCAGTCGCCATGTTCACAAAGGCTCTGGAACTTCTCCTCTCACTTCAGCCTCCCGGAGAAGAGGACATGGCCCCCTTTTTTTGAAAATCGGTTGTGATCTGTTTTTTAATCTTGATGCTCCACAGTTTCTCATATTTAATGAACAAAAAAAGAAGTTTAGAAGTTGATGTTTTCTCTCTTATACAGCATATGCCTTCTGAAGAGTTGTTGCAATTGTTTCCTCGGCTTGAATTAATGCAGCTTTTTGTAGCCCTTTTTCTCCTGTGCAATAACTGCAGACAGGCATGCCTTTACTTTGTTTAATTTACAGTATTTTTTTTTATGTCATTTTTGGAGTGAACACTTAACATTTATTTTGCTGCCTTTACTGAATGTGTATGTTATAGTAAACCCAGCAGATATTTGCACCACATGCTCTTGGAAGTTTTTAAAAGAAAAAACACTATCTGTAGTTCACTGCACATTTTGTACATCGAACATTCAGGCCACAGTCTGTGCCCCGTTCCTGCATGTGATGCTAACTTTTGATGAGAAGTGTGTGTGCGTGCGTGAGTGAGTGTGCATGTGGGTGTGTGCGTGTGTGTGCGTGCGTGCGTGCGTAAGTGAGTGTGCATGTGGGTGTGTGCGTGTGCGTGTGGGTATGTGCGTGTGAGTGATGTGCTTTTGAGAATTGAGCCCGTTTGTTGTCTTCCAGTGTTACTTAAAAATGAGAGTGCAAGTCAGTCAGCATGCATCACATCAGTGGGAATCTGTGGGTGTAATTCATAGCAGACACTGACTGTTGTCCTAAGTGCAGTTCTATCTGTTTTTCGACTCCTCTTCTACCATTGATGTCTGCTTTAAATCCACAACTTCTTTTTTTTTCTTTTTTTACAATAATCAAATTCAAGGACTTGTTTCATTCTCCTCTTGGTCCACGATATTCCAACAAAAGAAGGATTGACCTCTTTTCTTCATCAGCTGTGTCCACTTTTTTCTCCTCCTTTCTTTCTCTTTATCCCTTTCTCTTTCTCCCTTCTTTTTTGTTCTCTACTCTTTGGATGGTCTTTGGATCTAATGAATTCAGTCAGTGCCTATAAGCAAGTAAAGGGGGGTAAAAAAAAAGAAATCTCCTCTTCCCTTGGATAATTCAATGTATCCACATGGTTCCAGGATTAAGAGTGAGGATCTGTGTCCAAAAAAACATGGAGCCCTTCTCAACTGAGATCGCTGTTCCTACTACAACAGTTGGTATTCCCTTCTTTTTTTCCCCCTTTGGGTCACTGTATTGAGACACTGAATGCGCCTCGGTGACAATGATGGTCGGCCTTTTTTGTTTACCTTTCCTTTTTTCCCTCTCGCTCTCTCTCTTTTTTGTGTGCCCTGATGCACTGTACATATTAACTTTCCATTTAGTCCCAAACAGCAGTTGAACTGGCGGGGCTGTAATCCCAGACGATAGCCGGGACACCAAACCCTGTTGCCATGGTGTCAGTGGCAGAATCAAATCCCCCCTTTGTTTCGAATCAAACAGAAAAAAGGCTCTTACCCCCCCACCCCTCCAAACACACACACACACACACACACACACACACACACACACACACACACACACACACACACACACACACACACACACACACACACACACACACACAGGCCAACACACTATGCCACCCCTAACGCTTCCCAACGAACACTCCACTCTCTCTCTCTCTCTCTCTCTCTCTCTCTCTCTCTCTCTCTCTCTCTCTCTCTCTCTCTCTCTCTCTCTCTCTCTCTCTCTCTCTCTCTCTCTCTCCTTTGGACGGAAAGCCAAAAGCAGCAGGTAGTCGAGATCTTGAGGTCCAAGAGGTACAGAGCCGCCTCTAAATCTCTCCTCAAGTGTGAGAGAGGAGCCCCCAGCAACACTGATGAGATTAGAAGTGTGTGTGTGTGTGTGTGTGTGTGTGTGTGTGTGTGTGTGTGTGTGTGTGTGTGTGTGTGTGTGTGTGTGTGTGTGTGTGTGTGTGTGTGTGTGTGTGTGTGTGTGTGTGTGTGTGAGAGACAGGGGGGGGGGGTAGATTGGGGTGCGGAATCCAGTGCAAAACTTTCTCACATTGGCTTAATTCCTCTTTTTCTAGTCCTCTTCGTCTTTTTCTTTTTCTTCTTCCTCCTCCTCCTCCTGCTTTTCTTCTTCTTCTTCGACCCGGGAGATGAGAGCCTTTCGAATTCCTCCACTCATTCTATCTTTTGTCAAGGCTGGGATTTACGGAGGTGAAGTGTTTTTTGTTCATAACCAACTGACACCTCTCTGACATGTTTTATTTCATCATGTTTGAGATTTATTACGTTCTCAGTGGATCCATATGTCAGTGTGATGGCATCCTGCAAAGGCATATTGATTTTGCATATGTACAAACTAAATTACTTAATTTATTACTCATTACTTTCCAGTTTCCTATCATAGGCCTGTCACACCAACTCTTTTGAATTCAACTCATCTTGTCCACCAATCCTTATCCAAATCCTTATGAAGCCTACCCATGGGATGTAAGCACAACCCTTTCAGCCTCTCCAGTTTCAGTGGGACCACATTTCCACCCCTGGCCCCTGGCCTGCCTTTTCCACGCAGGTCCTTACATCCTTAACCAAAGTACTAAGACTAGGTGAGGCTCTTTTCTGAAAGCAATTGTGTGTGGCCGATGTGATCATGTGACTGTCCGTGTGTGTGCGCGTGAGTGCGTGTCAGTTTGTCTGCGTGCGTGTGTGTAGTGTGTGCCTGCCTGCTCGCATATGCACATGTCTGTGACCAGTTGTGTGTGCATGTTTGCTTGCATGCTAGCATGGGCAGGTTGTAAGCACGCGTGTTTGCGTGCATGCATGGCTCGCGTGTGTATGGATGTGTGCGCGGCTGCACGCTTGGCTACGTATGTGTGTGTTGGTGCTACACACATTATACTCTATGAATGGGGTTTCGTGTGTGTGTTTACCCATGTGTGCAGGTGTGCTAACCATGTGACCAATAGTAGCCCCCTCACTCTCATCTCTCTGCATAGTAGATGTGGCACTGATGTCTCTTAGAACAAACACTTTGTTTACTTAACATGCTGCATATCGTAGCTAGATATCGCATAACCGCATTGGTACGAATAGCAACAAACACACACACACACACATACAGTATATATATAAGCTATGTTTCTACATAAAGTTCTTATCTAGAGGCTATTTTTAAGATTGTATTTTTGCTGACATACTGTATTACTTGTCTTAAACTGTGTATGTAGGGTGGGTGTGTATACACGTATACACGCACCAGCTAACAAATTGTAACACTCTTTCTTAAGTGTGCCTGCTTTTGGTACTGTAGGAAGTTGTCGTACGTTGACCCAGTTGCCTGTAACAAATGGCGGTGCAATGCAGAGCAATGGATTAGAACAGGAAACGCGAGAATCCATCTCCCTCCCCGGTGTTGCTGCTGCCGTGCCGACAAACGACGTACTATAAACAGAGCAGCGCAACAGGGGCGTGCAGCAGCCGGTGAGCTACCTGAAGCACTGCCAGCAGTGGTGTAGTCTACTTTTTTATGGTGGGTATACTGTATATGGTAACACTTTATTTTAGGGATACATCTATTAGCACTAATACATACAATGTCCCTGTATAAGTAACTTGTAAGGCATGTACAAAGCAAAATCAAACATTTGTTAGGCATGTATTCGCAAATGTCTTGTTCATGCACAATAAGGGATTTATTACCAATTTAACTTTAGTAAGGACCTAGTAGGCTTCAGCGTTTGCTTAGTACATGCCTTACAAGTTACTTATGCAGGCATTAACATTGTATGTATTAGTGCTAATAGATGTATCCCTAAAATGAAGTGTTACCCTGTATATTTTCCACATTTTTAAAGTGTGTATACTGTATATATTTGTGTTATTCTACATAATGGATCAATCAATTTGAAGTGGGTATACTGAAATCCCTGAAATTTTGAAGTGGGTATACTCCGTATACCTGCGTTCTACATAGACTACACCACTGACTGCCAGGATGCAGAGCAGAGGCAGGCCACAGTGCCATTATCAGTGTTGGGCAAGTTACTCAAAACCTGTAATGCATTACTGATTACATGTTACTGTGTTTTTCAAAATAATCCCTTACACTACAATATTACTATATTTAAAAATGTAAGGCATTACACTACTTTTGCATTAGTTTAGTTACTTTCGCCAAACGAACTGTAGGCCTAAATATGGATCTGGCAATTTATTACAGTGTAAATCAAGCCCATGAGTCATGACTTTTTCACCTCCAACCCAGGAGGTGTTTTTGGCAGCATGCAGACTAAAAACTACCAGGTTCAGGAATAGCTTCTTTCTGACCCACCACACTGATTGCCACTAACATTCAGGTCATTGTAATGCATTTGCAACTTAAGTTAAGTTAAGTTATTTAGCATTGTAACTAAGTAAATATTACAGATTTTGCCCTGTAATGCCTTACATTACTGCATTACAGCAACAAGTAATGCATTACAGTAATTAATTACTTTTTTAATGCATTACTGCCCAACACTGGCCATTATACTGCCTCCATGTTCATCTCAAGAAACCAACTCTTTCGCACCCGGCCCAGACCTTCTGGGGTAGCAAAATGGGGCTCTGACCGCTACTGATGGTCGCTCCATAATTCTCTCTCTCTCTCTCTCTCTCTCTCTCTCTCTCTCTCTCTCTCTCTCTCTCTCTCTCTCTCTCTCTCTCTCTCTCTCTCTCTCTCTCTCTCTCTCGATACACTTGTCCCAGATGCCCACATCTTTAGCTGTCTGTTTATGTCTTTTCTCACCATATCTCCTACTCTGCAACCAGTTCCAATCTCAACTCTGATAGTATCCTCATCCACCTCTGCCATCAGAATGATAATTGTATGGTCCAGTTGCTGGACAATGTACCTTAGATTTCCGTTTGTTACATGGTTGTCTTCATCATTGAATGAATAGCGATCAATCGGTGTAGGCCTACTGTACTGTATGTCTGCGGGTCATCCTCCCTCTCACCATGCAGGCCTCTGTTTTCTGAATTTGTCTGAATTCCACCTGTGTGAAGACGTACTGCGTCCACACAGGGCCGCTGACAGCTTTTGCTGGGCCCAGAACAAAGTATTCTGAAAAGGCCCCCTATCCAATACATACAATGTAATGGGGACCCAATTCTGGGCCCCATATTTCCCTGGGCCCGGGACAACATACCCATTTGTCCCCTTTTGTCAGTGGGCCTGCGTCCACGCATACAGGGTCCTTCTCGGACACCTTTGGTCTTCCTCCTTGGGGTATTACTGGATATGGCGGGTCCTGTGAATGATCATGCCTGTATAATATTGGCTACGTTTACATGAGACATTTAATTCATTATTAACTCCATTTAATTCTGAATGAAGCTTAATTCCGCTTTGAAAACATCACGTAGGGGATTTCCGGTGACGTCATGTGCAGGGCATGAGCTGACAGCAGAGCTCCGTCCATTTGATCATTAAAATCCTAATTAATCGACAAAAAACTTGGCAAAAACAACTATTTCGAAAGAATGGCATCATCATCTAAAGGTAAAGGACCGAGAAAGGGCGAAATTGCGAAGGAAGAAAGTGGAAATATGAAACAAGCTCAAGTTCTTGGGCCTGGCTTGGACGCTGAGTCACGAGTGCTAGCTGAGCTGGAAAAGATGCGAGCCGAAAACCGAAAGGGTCAAGAACAAATCAAAGCATCGCTTGCCGAAATAAAATCATCAATGGAGGAACTAAAAGGTGAAGTGAAATCCCTAGACACACGAACGACAGAGGTGGAAGATCGCGTGGGTGAGATTGAGGACAATGGGATGAGGTATGAAAGGGCATTGAAATACCTGTTACACCGAGATATGGATCTAACGGCGCGGTGCGAAGACTTGCAAAATAGACTCAGACGCAATAACCTAAGAATATATCGAGTGCCTGAGGGAAGTGAAGGTGCAGACACTAGGGAGTTTGTAAAGGAGCTGTTGAAATCAGTCATTGACCCCATGCCTGACGGGAACTTGCAAATTGAGAGGGCACACCGAGCGCTCACAGCCAAACCAAAAAAAGCCGACGACCCTCCAAGGTCCATTATAGTGAGATTCGTGGATCACTCGGAGAAGGAAGCCATCCTCAGGCAAGCATGGAAACAACAGAAAATTCTCTACGGCGAAGAACAGATTTACTTTGATCATGACTACTCCCCAGAGCTGCAAAAGAAAAGAACGGAGGTGAGAAAAGGTGATTAAGAGTTTAAAACAAAAAAGGTATCAAAGCCAAATGCGTCTTCCCAGCACAGCTAAAAATACTGTTTGATTCGGGTGAAAAGACTTTCGCGACGATCACAGAAGCCCTACCAACACTCAAAGAGCTTAATATCCACCCTAAGATCGGACGAACGTGAAAAGATGGAGAGGGAGATGGCCAGGTCTACTTGGAAACGCACAGAGGAGGGAGGTGAAAAGACTAAAACCGATGATGACGCGCGCGGATATGCATGCCTTCTTTGCCAAGGACGAGTGAACTTTTTGAAACACATGCCAAGTTTACATTGCAGGAGAAAGTAGGCTTTTTATAGCCAAACTATTAGGATAAAGACTATTCTCTACAATATTGGATGGAACTCTGCTGAAGGGCGCAGCGAATGATCCACGAGCTGGACGACGACAGCGCCGACACACGGTGTGTGATTCCCACGGAGGAGTGGTCACCATCCTTCGCCCAGGTTACATCAGGGGCTGGTTTTCTTATTAGTCCATGGGCCAGGCACCATTATGAGACTACGGGAAAGTCAGTTGGGTATTTGGAAATCTAACAGTTTACTACTGTGTTTTTTTCATTGTTTTTCTTTATATTTATGTTTTGTCTTTCACCTTGAGTTCAATGCTATGCAAAAATATGCTTATTTTTTTCTCTCTCCTCATGTTTATATCTTGGAAGTTAGGAATGTTGGGGATGGAAAATGCAGAATTATATATTAACATGGACAATTTAATTTGTGTTACTTACAACGTTAAGGGTCTAGGCAGTCCAATTAAGAGAAAAAAGATATTAAGCCAGCTTAAAAAACTACACAGCTCAATAGCCAATGATACAGGAGACTCATATGTCAGAAAAAGAACACTTAAAATTGAAAAGAGAATGGTGGGCCAGGTATTCAGCTCTTCCTTTGAGAGTAGGAAGAGGGGGAGTGGCTATTCTTGTTAATAAGTCAGTTACTTCAGCCATATACAGACTATTACAGACCAAGGAGGGGAGATATGTGATGGTAAAAGGGACTATTGGTGGTACAAAAATAACTTGTTAAATCTCTATGCCCCCAATGAAGACAGCAGAGATTTTTTCAAAAATATTGGAGCATTAGTAGCAGATAAAGCAGAGGGTATTATTTTAATAGGAGGAGACTGCAACTGTGTCCTGAGAGAAAATATTGATAGACTCCCAGCAACGGTGGGTCCAGCATCCAAAAAATCTATTACTCTACAAGCAATGATGCATGAGTTGGGTCTAATTGATGTATGGAGATATCTACATCCTAGAGAGAAAGATTTTACTTTCATGTCTCATGTACATGGGAGTTACTCTAGATTAGATATGTTTTTGATATCTGGGACAGAACTTTACAGGACCAGCGACTGCAACATTGAACCGATCACAATTTCAGATCATGCACCTGTAACTTTAAAGCTAAGCATGGGGCCCCGCAAGCAGTTTAAGTACTGGAGATTGAATGTTTCTTTGTTGAGTAATGAGCTCATTAAGGAGGAAATTCAAAAAGAGTTGTTAGATTACATGGCATTAAATGACAATGGGTCTGTATCCCCTCTACTTTGTGGGAGGGAGCTAAAGTAGTGATGAGGGGGTAAAATCATTGCTATTTCCTCAAGGCTGAAGAAAGAAGGCTATCAGAACAAAACAAACTGGAGAAAGAAATTAAGGATTTAGAGTCAGAACATAAACAGACAAAACAAACCCACAGATTTTGGAAATACTAAAAGAGACTAGGATGAAACTGGATGACCTGTTAACTATAAAACTGAAGGAGCATTGCGATTTATAAACAGGAAATATTATGAAATGGGAAACAGAGCCAGTCGCCTGCTGGCTTTTCAATTGAGGAAAGAACAGTCTAACAGGACTGTACATAAGGTATCATGTCCACATCTAGGTAGGAGTCTAACAACAGCCTAATGAGATCGCAGAGGCATTTGCTACCTACTATAAAAAGCTATATGAAGAAGAGAGGGACCCACATAAGGAAGACAAAGTTAAACATTTCCTCAAGTTGATTAAACTCAATACATTAACACCATCAGAATCTGAAGTAATATCATCTCCAATTACAGATGAGGAAATTAAAGAGAGCATTCTTAAGCTTAAAAATAACAAATCACCAGGAACAGATGGTTTTCCAGGAGAATACTATAAAACATTTGTAAACAAATTAATACCATTGCTGAACAGAAGTGTATAACTATGCCTTGAGAGAAGGAGACCCACCTCACTCATGGTCAGAAGCAGTAATCAGTGTAATTCATAAAGAAAATAAAGACCCTACACAATGTATGTCATACCGCCCAATTAGTTTATTATGCGTAGATTTAAAAATTCTAACCTCAATCATTGCAAAGAGAATACAAAAATATATACATAAACTTGTGAAGCCAGATCAAACGGGATTTATTACTAACAGACAAGGAGTGGACAATGTTAGAAAGGCACTCAATTTACAAGCAGTTGCAGTCAATAGAGATGTTCCATCAATGCTTCTGAGTTTAGATGCAGAGAAGGCTTTTGACAGATTGGACCTCTTTTTCCTCCAACAGACACTCAGAAATATGGGCTTTAATGAAACTTTATTAAATGGATTAAAATGTTCTATAAAAACCCCATATCTAGAGTCAGAGTCAATGGACACTGTTCACATTTCTTCCCATTGGGACGTGGAACACGACAGGGAGACTCTTTGTCTCCCTCTCTCTTTGCGCTAAGTATTGAACCTCTGGCGGAGTTGATAAGAACCAATTCACATATTCAAGGTATAAGGGATGAAGGAAATATTCAGCACAAGATTTCATTGTTTGCTGATGAATACTTGTGTTTATAGAAAATCCTATCACTTCTATCCCCAGCACTCATGGATAGCCTCAACGCCTATAGTACTGTGTCGGGTTACAAAGTTAATACAGATAAATCTGAAGCCATGATGATAGTAGGTAGCTGGCCAACTCAACTAGATAACCTGGTCTCTTTTAAGAGGTCCCAGCAGGGATTCAGATATCTTGGGATTATTTTAACACCAAAGCCTTCACAATTATATAATGCAAACTACAACAAATTGATAAAAGAAATAAATATAGATATAAGTAGATGGGAAATGTTGCCTTTGTCTCTATTTGGTAGGGTTGAATCAGTAAGGATGAATGTTCTGCCAAGGTTCCTGTTCTTATTTCAGTCGCTACCCATTATAGTTCCTCAGTCCACATTTAGAATGCTTGAAAAACGTATATCAAAATTCATCTGGCAAAATAAGAGACCTAGAGTCAGGTTGAAAGTATTGATGTCATCCAAGAAAAAAGGCGGTCTGGTCTACCTAATTTAAAATTGTATTTACTGGGCAGCCCAACTTAGAGCAATGGTTAGCTTGGATAGCCAGAGGTGAAATGGGTTGGGTGTCTATTGAGCAGAGTTCTCTGCCAGGAATTGCACTAGATACACTACCCTCCTCAGTCAACAGTCACAAAAGAAAATCAAAGTAAAGAACAGGTATACTAAAATACACCCTTAAGGTTTGGAATACGATTCAAAGACACCTAAAAGGAGAAGCATCTTTGTCAAGAGCCATGCCCATTGTAGGAAATATAGAATTTCTCCCATCTCTAGTTGCATAGTGTTTAGAAGGTGGGCTGAGAAAGGCCTACGAGTAATCAATCAGCTAATAGATGGGCAGGTGGTCAAGACTTTTTTCACAAATTAAGGATAAATTTGATCTGCCCCAAACCCGATTTTTATAGATATCTCCAAATCATGAACTACATAACAAAACATCCAGATTGGAACTACTCAAGGAAGACCCCAATAGCATTGAAGCACATTTTGCATATATACTGGAACACCGTATTATAATAAAACACCAAGTGTCTCAAATATACCAAAAACTAACAACAGATATGTCAGATAACACGTTACACATAAAAGGACAATGGGAGCTGGAACTTAATACAATAATTGAAAATGATGAATGGGAGGATATATGTTCTAAATGTCATAGAGGGGTGGGAAGTCAATTATGGAAAGAGTTTGATTGGAAAGTAAAGGTGAGATTCTTTAGAACTCCACTTCAGGTTAGTATCTTCAACATTGGGGGTATTAATAAATGCTGGAGAAACTGTGGGATGGTAGGTGACCATACCCACATTTTTTGGGACTGTCCCAAGATACAGCCATACTGGAGAGACATTAAGACATACTGGAGAAGATACTGCACATGGACATACCGTTTGACCCTGTATTTATTTTGCTGGAAAAAACAACAGAACAAAACTTTTCCAAAGACCTGTGTTATATTTTGCATGTCCTACTAATGATCGCAAGAAAAATGATCACAATGCATTGGATGCAGCCTGAGCCTCCTACAGTGGCTCAATGGAGACTGAGGTGCAACCAAGTCCAACTGATGGAAAATATGACTGCCATCCTTCAGCTAAAATTACCCCTATTCCTTAGGAGATGGACACCTGTCATTCTTTATATGGGTTAAGCATATAGTTACATAAGACATACATAATATAAGCTAGCAATCAAGGTGAACCCCCCCCCCTTTTTTATTTTTATTTCATTATGTATTATCATTTTTTTTATTTTTATGTATTTTCATTTTATTTTCTTTTATATGTGTGTTTTTATGCATATTATTGTTTTAGTATTGTTTGTTTGTTTGGGTGTGATATGTTTGTTTATGTGGTTGTGATTGCCTCTAAGTTTTCTGTTGGCAATAAAGTTCAAAAAAAAGAAAACATCACGTAAACACTTCTTAATTCTGAATTAAATGAAAGATCAAAGTAAACTCGAGGGAACTATTTAATTCGGAATTATTAATTCGGAATTTAAAACGTCATGTAAATGTAGCCATTGTGCATCATATACCTATAGCAAAGGGAAGAACAAGTCAACAAACACCCCAAACATTGCACCCCAACACCCCAAACACTGTTCCATGAGGCCTTGGAATGTTTTGTGTGTGTGTGTGTGTGTGTGTGTGTGTGTGTGTGTGTGTGTGTGTGTGTGTGTGTGTGTGTGTGTGTGTGTGTGTGTGTGTGTGTGTGTGTGTGTATGTATGTGTGTGTGTGTGTGTGTGTGTGTGTGTGTGTGTGTGTGTGTGTCCGTGTGCCCAACCTGCTTATGAGCAGCAGTTAAAATGGCTTTTGTGAGCAGTGTGAGACGTTCTTTATTCACAGTTGTCAGTGTCTTGCTGTTGTAGGCACATTACTTTTCATATTGTAACCAGGCTCCATCTCACTATTACTGAGGTGAAGAGGAGAAGCTGAGCTCTGGAGGGCTCTGGCCTAGTTTCAACTTTTTTTGTGATGACTAAACATGAAAGTCAGTGTGGTGAGCGTGTGTTTTAATATCAGCCTAGTGCACCGAATCAATTACAGTACATTTATGACTTGGGGCGTTCTAATGAGATGGCCTGCCCACCAAGCTGAGCTACAAACTGCTTCTCGGACAGGAACCTATATCTTGAGGGCCGTTATGGCCCTTGAGGCCGCTTTATCTGGCCCTCGATATAATTTTAATGTTATGCAGCTTCACATGAAATATGACATATTTTGTAAAGAAATCTTAGAAATTACATTTGCAATACAATTAAGTTATATTCAGGGGACCTAGAGAAGGTGGGGTCTGTTTTAAAGGTGGCTACCTTCAATATAGCCCCAAAGTGCAGGGGGAAATCCTGGTTTGTGTTCATAGTACGGCCCTCTGAAGACTTTTACATCCCTTGGAGAATTTTGAAATGGCCCTTCAAATGAAAAAGGTTCCCCATCCCTGTTTTAGGGCAATGTTGACATGCTGGTAGCTCATTTTGCCAAAGCAGCCCATTTCAACAGAGCAATGGCACCAATGCAAATTAACGAGTGAGAGATGTACTCAAATACACCTAAGGACAGACTACTAAACAGAAACAGGGTAGAGTGGCTAGAACTTCTTTGGTTGTTGAGGAATGACCTGTCAAGACTTGGCACGGATGTCGGATTATCAACTTCAGATCGACAGTGACGTACAGTAGCAGCATCATCAACGGTTGTTTTTCTACCAGAAAATGATGATGACTGACATCTCCACACAGGTGGACTTGACAACCACCCACACGTGCTTGTCCAAAAGACTCGCCTTTCAGCTGATTCAAGTGGTAGATTTCATGTCAGAATCTATCAGGGTTAGGGGGATGCAGAGGATATGTGTGTGTTCTTTCTTTCTATCTGTCTGTCTTTCTCTATTTCAGTTTGTACGGGTGACAGAATGCCTCATAAAATGTTTTCCATTAATTCCAATGTCTTCTGGATCTGTCCTGGTCCCGGCTCTCTTGATCCTTACAGAGTTACTGTTGTGCTGCACAGTCTAGCAGGTTTTCTCTGCAAATGAAGGGAACCCAGAGATGGTGTGATCTTGTTATGTCTGTAAATGACAGGGAACTATCTCAATAAAATAAAATACAAATATTTAAAGAAATGTGTATTTGTTGATTCACAACTTAATTCATTAAATATTTTATTTCTAATTATTTAATTTGAATTCAGTGCAATTGTTTATTGCAGACCACTCAGTCTACCAAACGAGGGCCCATCTCCAGGTCAAGTGTCTGTTGGCAGCAGCACTACAAAGCTGATATTCAGTCAAAACCTGTTACATTTTATTAATAGGTCTTATAATCCAAACAGCACGCATTAAAGAGGTCGCACTAGTTTTGAGACGAAAACAGTTCTGACGGCTAGATGACTAACCTCATACATCATGTTGCGCCGGTCTCGATTTTGACACCGGACTGTCAAAAGGTTCCGTCAGTTTAAAAAAAAAAAGACTCCCTTTGTGCGTTTAAAGTCACAGGGGGGCAAACAGCTCTTTGAAACACGCAGAGAGAAACGAGAGAGGCGCCAAGTACTTATATCTTACCGCCCCACTAAAACAATGAGAGAGCCCTTTGCTTTACTGACATCATCGTTTGAGGATGAATCGTTGGTTATTTGACACCATTGTTTCCGCTTCATGTCGTCCGAGGGCCTTCTTTTTAACTGAAGAACTGCGAATTCCAGAGGGTTTACGGCCACACCACCCCCCTTTTCAAGATGAAGCTGTAGGGTTATATTAGGGCATTCTTCATTAACTGTGAAACTTGTTCCCTTTCCATTGCCTCTGTATCTACCGATTCCTGTAGCTAGATTGTGGTAAGATTAGTTTTTAAAAGTGTCGACTACGGGTTTTTTTCTTTTTCTTTTTTATTCATCATTTATACAAGGATAGGCTAGTGAATGTGACGGCTCGCTGCCTCGCTCGGGTTGTGCGCAAGTTTGACGGGTAGCCCATAATGTCATTATGCAAGCACCATCTGAAAGCTACAGTTTTGGGCTGTAAGCATTTATGGTACTCTGCGGTGCAACCCCCTCCCCAATCATCCTACCCCTCTCTGCCTTTGTACTAGCGACCCGAGGAAGGTTTGGAGGGGAGTTGAGTCCCGTGGCTCCTCCCAGCCGATTGTACGAGGCGACGATGCTTTAATTTCATTGTTTGAGGCGAGCGACGCCCCGCACAGACCCGGCGAGGATCAAACACGTCTCAAGACCACTATTGCTTTTCTCATGGAAATCGCATCCAACCTCCCGCTCGCACGTGGAGTTTTGCACATGCACGGGGAAATAAACATAGGCTAGTGCGCGCAGACACCGAAACTCGTCAGAACGAGAACTATGTTCCACAGCCCAGTCGTGTTCCGCGGGTTTGCACGTTTCGTCTTCCTCGGAGGCTAGAAAAGTTGGAGAAGCCCAAAAACTCGTGGAGGCGGCGGTGCAAAGGAAAGGGGGTGCGCTGAAGGTGTTGCTCTGTGTGGATTTCGCCATGCATGGTGCGTGTCCATGGTGGTGCGAATGAAGAGCGTGCAGTTTTGCAGAAAAGAAGGCATGAGAATGAGTGACTTATATTCTTTCACGTCGGGTTTTTAGACTTTTATAATCGCAGTGGGTCCCGCTGTGTTGGCTGCCGCATGCCCTTGCAAGGTCTACGTGCAAAGTTGTTTCGCCTGGCCGTCAGAGAACAGTTTTGAAAAATGCTTCTATGGATTGTTCTGACGGGTATGCTCTGTGCCCTCTGCCATGCTGGCCCGGCGTGCCCAACCGGCTGCGAGTGCTCCGAGGCAGCCTTGACGGTGAAATGCGTATCTAAAGAGCTCCAGGACATCCCGAGTGGCATCCCGGGCTACACCAGAAACCTCTTCATAACGGGCAACTACATCAGCCGCATCGGACCCGAATCCTTCAAAGGACTTGGGAACGTGACAACTTTGTCGCTTTACAACAACAGGTAAATTACGCATTGTTTGGATATTTTGGTGTTGTGGTTCCCAGATACATTAAGTCATGCATTAACGAATGGTTTATGCATAATAAGGTTGCATTTAATCATTTATTATTACCATCATTGTTTTATAGCCTATCTGAAGGGACAGGTAGGCTACGATATGTCCGAAATGACCTGTGTTAATGTCTTATGTAATAACATGGTAGTTGGTTAGTAGCCTAATCTTGGACTAATTCTGGTGACATTCGTGTCTACTGAATGGCCATGAGATGTGAAGGGGGTTTGTCTATCTATTCTGTTTGCTTTACAATACACAATCTTCCCTCTTCATAGCCTAGATAATTTAGTCTAATCACTTATTGTGTTTTCATTCATCTTCACTGAATGATGGTGGTGATTGAACCTGGTGTTTGTTTTGTCCTGATGATAGTATTGCAGAGGGGATTGGTCATTTTCACATATATTTAACAGCTGAACTTTAGACTTAAATATAATGTTGCATAATAAAGACTTCAAATGGGAGTAATTGCTTCTCGCCAACAGTGCATCTCAGATCCGGTTTAAACTGCTAACGTCTCTGTATTTTTTGTAATTTTATTTGCATCAGATATGATGTTTGCATTACATTTAACAGTCATCCCCCTCTCCACCATAATCTTTCAGATTGTGTGCAGTCTGTATCTATTAAACTTGTGCAATGGTTAGTGTTTATGAGGTTAGTGTTTATAATACTTATCACGACATTAATCAGTTGTGCTCCTCTCCTCTCCACCAGGATCACTCAAATGGTGTCGCGCACACTTGTCATACTGCGTGATTGGCTTTTGAAAAAAATCTGATTTTGTTCATGATGTGGGCATGACATTAACCAGCCTTCCTCTTCTTCACCTTACCAGGATCACTCAGATCAAGCCGCACACATTTGCCAGGCTGTGTAGCCTGAATTGTGATGTGATCTGATGGCTGTTGCCTGTTATATTAAACTGCCCCTCCCTTCCACCCTAATCTCTCATATCGAGTCTAATGACTTAAACTCACAATCATTTTGTTATCTATCTCCAGTGGTCATGTGGTTTTTACTTATGATGTTCACATTGCATTTAACACTCTTCGCTCCTCTCAACCAGGATCACCCAGATCAAGACTTACAAATTCACTCTGTATGGCCTCCATTGAGGGGCAATGTGATCTCATGGCCTTTGCTCATGATGTTTGCATTGCCCTTCTCATCCTCCTCTCCTTTCCACCAGGCTCGCTCGAGTCCAGGAAGAGTCCTTCTCCTTGTTTCCTTCTCCAGGATCATCCAGATCGAGTCCCATGGGCTGTATAGCCTCTACTGAATTCTGCTGTGGTCTCATGGCATTTGTGTATGATCATGATGCATCATATTTAACACTCTCCCTCCTCTCCTCTCCTCTCTTCTCCACCCAACCAGGATCACCGAGATCGAGTCGCAAACGTTCGCTGGCTTTTGTATATGATGCATGCATCATATTAAACACTCTCCCTCCTCTCCTCTCCTCTCCACTCAACCAGGATCACGGAGATCGAGTCGCAGACGTTCGCTGGGCTGCGCAGCCTGCGCTCGCTGGACCTGAGCGCCAACCAGCTGGTGGTGATCCACCCGGAGGCCTTCTCGGTGCCCAGCCGCACGCTGCGCGACCTCAACCTCAGCCGCTCGCTCTACAACCACACGTCGGTGCGCGACCTAGCGGTGGCGCTGCGCTGGAGCGCCCTCTCCAGCCTCCAGGGCTTGGACCTGGGCAGCAACGGCCTCATCTACCTGCCCGACCACATCTTCCAGCACCTGAGCAGCCTGCGCCGGCTGCACCTCACCAACAACTCCCTGGTGGCCCTCCACAACGCCACCTTCGCGTCGCTGGAGCGCCTGGAGGACCTGGACCTGAGCATGAACGCCTTCCGCACCTTCCGCGAGGAGGCGCTGCGGGAGCTGGACGGCTTGCCCTGGGCGCGCCTGCACCTGGGCCTCAACCCGTACACGTGCACCTGCGGCATCGAGCCCTTCGCCGCATGGCTGAACGAGTCGCGGGCCCGCGTGGCGGACGCCGAGCGTCTCTCGTGCGCCTTCCCGCCGGCCCTGCGCAACACGTCCATCCTGGGGGTCGCCGAGGTGCCGCTGGGGTGCCACCGGGCTGGGGAGGGGCCGGACCTGGCCCTGCAGACGTCGTACGTGTTCCTGGGCATCGTGCTGGGCTTCGTGGGCTTGATGTTCCTCTTCGTGCTGTACCTGAACCGCAAGGGCATCAAGAAGCGCATCTACGACATGCGGGACGCCTGCCGGGAGGTGTGGGAGGGGTACCACTACCGCTACGAGATCGACTCGGACCCGCGCCTCTCGCACGTCTCGTCCAGCGCCGATGTGTGACGTGACGGGGACGGGGACGGGGACAGGGACGGACAATCAGACACTGAACCAGCTGAGACTTAATTAAGCACACCTTATTCAGCCAGGTAGACAAGCAAATGACAGCACACAAAGGAGGAATTATCTGGCTGGACTTTTTTTTGGCCATCTCAAGCTGGTTTGTCTGCCTTTGAGCATAATCACAAACCGTGCTGATGTTTGACGGACGCTCACAAACAGTGCCGACTGACTGAGCCTCTCAGGCAGCTGATTTTGCAAAGTGTCAAGTCAACACTTGTGAGTTCTACCAACATTATCAGTGTTAAAATGCGATTCTATAGGTGGTGAATTGACACTGCGAAATCGACTGTGCGGCGGATCCTAATAGGCACGACTCTTCAGCTAGGTAAACGAGGGAACAGAGAGCACAATGAGGAAGGAATATCTGACAGGACTTTTGCCTCGCGCCGGTTTGAACATAACGCCTCTGAACATAATCACAAACAATATTCTATTGGACATATGTTTGGACATATGGCAGTTGTCTATGGTATGATTTGTTTTTTTTATTATGATATTTTATTTTTTACCTTGATGGACATCCAGTAAAACAAAACAAAAAAACTATGTGCCATATATTGTGTATATATAGAGTTCTATTATTATGACTATGATGAATTTGGACTTCTTTTCCACAAGAGCATGCACTGCCTTGCCTGGCCTGGGAGATTTCATTCAGTGACACTTAATCCATGGTTATGCACTAATGCGCTCGTTCATACTCTCTCTCTCTCTCTCTCTCTCTCTCTCTCTCTCTCTCTCTCTCTCTCTCTCTCTCTCTCTCTCTCTCTCTCTCATACCATTATACCCCACCACATTGGCAGACAGAAGTTATTACTGAATAATAAATCAATTTGTTTTTGGTGAGATTATAGTCCCATTTATTTCCATTGCCCAACAAACATGCTCGTTCCTTGCACTCACGGTCTGTAAAATAGCTGTTAAGTGCCTTGTACTTACAATTGATCATGAGTGGTGAAAGATTGTTTTTTAAAAGGAGGAAACTGGAGGGGAATACTACAGACTGACTTGACTTGGCACGCGGCAGCACAGACATTGACTCTATTACATGAATATAATCAGATGAGGGGGAACGTGTTGGTGGGACACAATATAGAATGGGATGGAAGTGCATACCAACCGCAGCCATCGCCTGGTTGTTGTCAATGAAGGAAGAAGAAGAAAAAAACACTTTCCTTTCTTCCTTGTCTTCAAAGCACATCTGTTGGCTGTGAGCAGCAGGACAGTCATCTTAGACCTTTGTGGTCCCAACCCCAGGGAAGCACAGAGGAATCTGAGTAGCTTAGGCCAGTGCTTCCCAAAGTGGGGGCTAGGAACCCCTAAGGGGGGCGGGAAGGGGGTACTAGGGGGGCCGCTGCAAGTTGGAAGAAAAAGTATAGCAAAACAAAATCAATAATTGAATGATTAATGTACACCAAAATAAACAAAACGAAGCGAAATAATATTCCTCTTGTAGTTAAAAATTATAATAATGTATTGCATCTCTGAACCATCTCTTACCATCATCATTACTCTATATATCCCAATTGGGTTATGGTTGTGAAAGGGGGGTGCAGAGAAAAGAATGTGTGGCAAGACCCATGTAAGGAGGGGGCTGCGTGGTCTTGGCTGGACTCTACCGGTTTATGGAGGGCCTTGTCATGGTGAAGTTTGGGAACCCCTGGCTTAGACTTCATAAGCATTCCAACACCCGGATAACGCCTCCTAATATCGTCCAAACTCAAGGCCTTAGTTTGCACACATTTCCGTTTTTTTCCCGCCCACCAGTTTTTTTTCCAACATCTTCTGATGACTGTTTTTTTTATTGCCAGTGAAAGGAATGGGATGTATAGGAATATGTTTGTGTGTGTGTGACAGAAATCACAACTTCTCTTTCTCTCACCCTCCTTTTTCTTTTATTCTTCTTTCTCCTCTCTCCTGTCTCTTTCCTCCGCTCTCTTTTTCTCCTCTCTCTCACTCCCCTTCTTTCTCCCTCTCTCTTTCTCTTTCCTCCTCTTAGTGAAGCTTTTTTTTACTTTGTTTTTATTCTCTCCAGTTTTATTGTCAGGCTGATGAGAGCCAGTCCCTCCCGGCCGACTCTGCTGAAACTGATCCCTTTCTCCTCAAAAGACAACAGCCGCTTTCGCAGAGAGAGAGAGAGTGAGAGAGCAGGAGGAAAAGAGGGATAGAGAGAGAGAAGGAAGAGCGAGAGAAAGACAGAATGAGAGAAGAGGGAGAGAGGGGGATAAAGAGAAGGAGAGAGAGCTCTTTGAAGGGGAGCCTGGTCTGTTCTGTCATAAGAGCAGCAGCTTTTTCTGTTTAGGAGTTTGGGGAGGGGGACTTTGCATTGATAAGATACAGATGATTCCCTCTCACTTAAGGGTTTTCTTCCTACGCTGTGGGGGGATGCACCCTGTGCCTCTCTCCTGCTTCTCTCTCTCCCTCTCTCTCTCTCTCTCTCTCTCTCTCTCTCTCTCTCTCTCTCTCTCTCTCTCTTTCTCTCTCTCTCTCTCTCTCAGCCTGTCCTGTGTTCTCTTTCCTTCTCTTCTCTCTTTCCTTCAATTCTCTCCATCTGTCTTTATTTCGCTGTAGCCCTCTCTATTCCTCCTGCACTCTCTCTCTCTCTCTCTCTCTCTGTCTCTCATTCTCTCTCTCACACACACACACACACACACACACACACACACACACACACACACACACACACACACACACACACACACACATACTCAGTCCATTACCTTCTCTCTCTCTCTCTCTCTCCCTTTCTCTCTCTCTCTTTCTCTCTCTCTCCCTCTCTCTCTCTCTCTCTCTCTCTCTCTCCCTCTTGCTCTCTCTTCTCTCTTTTTCTGAAGCTTCCGTTCCTTCTTCACTACAGACCACAAGCCCATGCGGTGCTGCAAGTCCAAATTTACATGAATTTTTACATGAAAAGTAACACGGGACACATAGAGGCTAATGTTGTTTCACCCCGAATGTACAGTAAAAGTAATTGTATATGTAAAGAGATGTTCCAGACAGATGGCTTTTCTATGGACTGCATAATGCAAAATGCTCTTTACTAGCAACTTTTTTTCTTGTTCTTTTCTGCTTGAATTCCTCTCTTTTCTGTTCTTTTCATCGTGGGTTCTGGAGTGTTTCATGATAGACAACGTGTCATACGGACTTTGTCCACTTATCCGGCAAAGTGGCCAGAGAGAGAGAGAGAGAGAGAAAAATATTTTTACCCTGTGAAAACACTGTGTAGTCTTCCTCTACATATCTATTCGATAAGCATGTTCTTTGATTTCTCCTGTCCAAACACAAAGTCATCACAAATCTGAAAGATCATTACTTGCTAAGGCATTTTGAAGGTTTTTAGGAATACATTCTTGTGTATGTATACACGGCTTTTCAAAATAAATCTTGTACGGATAAAGATAGTCAAGGAGCATAGAGTTTAAAAGACAAGAGCCAGTATATAAAAACACAGAGGTGATTGCTGGTGAGTTTCCCATTGCTTATGCAAGTTGGCACTGAGGAAGTTGAGGAGGTTAATGGGAGGATTGTGTGGGGGCAGTGTTGCCAGATTGGGCTGTTTCCCGCCCAATTGGGCTGCTTAGGATGTCCGTCTGCGGGTCCGTCTATTTTTGGCCATAGAAATCAATAGAATTGGGCGGGATTTAGTGCTTCTAGGCTGGTTTTGAGCATTGTTTGGGCTGGAAATCATCAGTCTCATCTGGCAACCATGGTTGGGGAGATGGAGAGGGGAGAGTGTTGGGGATGACGGGAAAATGAGGGCTGAAAAGTTTCGACAGCGTGGCCCCATGAGAGACCACTCGCGTCTTGCCCCAAGATGGAAAGATATATGACGTTCATTATGTCCAACTGTTAAATCAACCGATGGAAGCTACACCGTCGAAACACCGTCTGAATTAAGTATTTTTTAAAAGTAGGCCTACTGAGCGTCGCCCTGGAAATACTATGCATGGTGCCAGTTGGTAAAAAATCAGGCCTATTGTCTTGCACTTTTGCTTGATCTGGTCATTTTCTGTAGGCAATTTTCTCTGCTTGCTGACAATAAAAGATGTTTTAAAACGTACATCTTGTCTAAATTGTGAGCCTTTCTTTCTTTCTTTCTTTCTTTCATGAGTTTCCTTTTTTATGGTCTTGTTGGTAGTTGTCTGCCTGAGTAGACCTTGGTTTCATCCATGGGGAGAGGATTTGGCCTATGGTTGTCTTGTATTGTATTTGCATTTTTTTTGTTTTGTTCTGTTGAACAGCCCTTTGTCTGTCTTTGCCTTGTGTTCTCCTTGTGCATTAAAAGATGGACGTTTACATGGGAGGGAGAAAACAAATGAGTCTCTCTCTTCTGCCAAACACTGAGACTGGCGAGCCTATGAGCAGGTCTTATGACATGGGCTTTGTCCTCATTCCCAACAACTATATTTCATGTCTCACCCCACACAAGTGTACACACACACACACACACACACACACACACACACACACACACACACACACACACACACACACACACACACACACACACACACACACACACACACACACACACACACACACACCCATTTACAAGATCAAGTCAAAGTTACAGCCAAACTCAAAAAGGAAGTCCAACATAGTCTATTGGCTATATTAATAAGTGATGGAGCTTTGACCTCAGACTTGCATGCAAATGGAAAAGGGATCTCCAATGGCTCTTTCGTACGATACTGTTTATAGGTACAGTTCTTTATCTAGACATATCCCATCAAGTCAACAATTGTCCAGAGATGAGTTGGTTATCCATGGTAAACTGTAACAGATATAAACGGAAGTATGGAAAAAGACAATAAAGCAAGTTGTCTTTAACCCCTTTGCGCAGAACCTTAACCTTACTGTCAACTAAATCGTAATGGCTATGCCTTAATCTGGCTCTCAGTAATGTCATAGATATGTTGTATGTCGATGTAGCTGAGTATTTTCAGCAAATAGTGAATAGGCCCGCCAGTAACCCCGTCTGCAGTAAGAGGCTACAAAGCTCATCTCCTGTGGTATAGATTGTCAAAGTGTCTTGGGAAAGTGTGTTGGTGTCCTTTTGGTGCAAATGGATCTATGTTAGATGAAGCGGCTTAGTACGGATAGCAGCAGAGAAGGTCATGCAGTGAGAGAAAAGCAGTGGTGGACGAAGTACACCAGTTATGTACTTGAGTAAAAGTACAGTTACCTTGCATTGAAAACTACTCAAGTAAAAGTGAAAGTAGTCACCTCACTTTTTTACTTGAGTAGAAGTACAAAAGTATCTGCCGTCAAAAATACTTAAGTACTAAAAGTAAAAAGTAAAAACTTAAAAATGAAGCCTTTGCTGCAATTTTAATATTTAAGTGTTGTAGGCCTAGTTTGGTCATATCTAATTAAATATCCTCTGATTTGCATAGGCTATACCAACTGAACATGTTAGAACTAGACCATAACAGGCCTCAGAAACACTGTGGAGTAAGTCCATGGATGTTATAGCATCAGAAGTTTATTTTCACCTCTCTAAACATTTAATACTGACCCTAACATGCCCAAAAGAACACATGAAAGGCAATTAATATTAAGAATGATTAGGCTGAAATTGATTATATGCCTATTAGAACAACTACTACAATAACCCCCAGCCGTAGGCTTAGTCCAGTATAGGCCTACTTATTTGTGACAGCAAGGAGTTAGAGTAGTAGCCAATAAAGTACTTTGTTTAATTTTTGTTATAATTATGGTTTTGGTAGACCTCTTCTTCTTCTTCTTCTTCTTCTTCTTCTTCTTCTTCTTATTATTATTATTATTATTATTATTATTATTATTATTATTATTATTATTATTATTATTATTATGTAGTGTTTGGTTATGTTAAGTTTGGCTTAGGCCTATGTATGGACAAACAGACTTCTTGCGATTCTAAGCTACCTTTAAAGATAGGAACATCTTCATATACTTGTAATGGTCTCTATTTGCTAGATGCCAATGATTTGCAATAGCCTACTTGATACAACTTAATTGGAACACTTCTGTCTGATCATGAAAAAGCCTTTTGTGCCTGTGCACATCACTGGGCCAATATTTAGCCAAAGTCCACTTTTTTCTCTCTCTCTCTTTTTTTTTTTAACTTTGTTACTGTTGTTTTTGCAACCTCACTTTGGTGGTATTGCCAGTGCTTTTCATATCCACTGTAGCCTACTGACCTGACTTAAGGGAAAGGATACATGTTGCAAGGATACATTTTGAATGTAGCCTCACTTTGCAACATATGGTGGGCATGGCAATCCTCATGTAGGCCTAAAGATACAAACCCTTTACACAAGCCTATTTTCCATAAAGTTGAAGCAAATCATTTTTTGGTGACAGGGGAGTCTATTAGACAAGTAATTGTTATCCCCAACTATTTCAGAAAATACTGCAATGTATTGAGGGCAAAGAATGCTATCACGGAGTTGAGCGCCTGGATGGTTTGGAATAAGCAGCATGTTTAGGCATCCTGTGTACTTGACTCAATAAACCAACACGCTACAAAAGCGGCAATTATGTGACTCTCTTGTAAGCCATAACACAGATATAGCACAGTAAGTCAAATAAGCAGTAGGGCCTACATTAAGTATCAATTCGCTGATTATTCAGTTCAAACGCGAAGCCTATCAGACAAATTTCGTCTTGTCAGGCGAGTGCAGCCTGCAGTGCGAGCTAAACCTCTCCCCCCTCACACAACGAATACGACGTGCAGATTAATATACTCTAACAACGTTATTGTCGCCTGCTTTATTGTTTTGCTGTGCTTTCCGCATGTTACTAGAAAGTAGGTACCGTTTCTTTCAATTCATCTCGCAAGTCGCAACAGTGGACACATCAGTGGTCTTGCTCTGCTCGCTTTCCTTCTAAAACTAAATCTGTACAGGAGAGCTTGTTGTCACGTGACACATTACAACCAATCACAATGGCGAATCTCTGAGTCTGCCAATCGGATTCAGTTTCACTTTCTTCACACAAGCGTGACATCTCAGATTTCATTTGACCAGGGCATTAAACATGAATTAATTCACCTGCCGTGTATCGCCTTAAATAAAACAAAAGGAACGAGTAAGGAACGAGTGTAGCTGTAAATGTAACGAAGTGAAAGTACTAAATTTCGCTTTGAAATGTAGTGAAGTAAAAGTATAAAGTCTTACCAAATAAAAATACTTGAGTAAAGTATGAAAGTATGAAAATGTTACTTAAGTACAGTAACGAATTACATTTACTTCGTTACTGTCCACCACTGGAGAAAAGACAGGCAAATGCACACATGAGACTGGTTTGTGTATACAGGTGGGGTGTGATGGGGGGTGGGGGGTTAGGGTCCCTACATTATATGCAAACCCTGTAAAAAGTGAAATATTTTCCAACAGACAGACCAACTGACCAACACAGAGATCGGATTCATTGCTCTTTGGTGGGATTCGGATCATAGTGGCTCGTTCCTTTCAAAGGACCTTTCAAAAACGGCTGTTTTGAGTGTTTTTTATTTATTCGTGTTAAAAAGATAGTATTTTTTACTCCACCCCTAGGTCATTTTGTCCAAACAACGACTTATTGTCCTCCTCCTTCTAAAGCCATTGCTGCCACTCTTCTGCCACTTTCATATGAAGCCTAAAACAAACGAAAAATGAGCGAAAACGCTGAAAAGAGTTAGCCTGGGCGAATAGCCGACTGTTGACTCTGTCAATCAGTCTGGCAAAAGCCATGAGGAATCCGTCTCCGTGGACGATGGGAGATGGCCTGATCTTACTCTATCATTTAAACGAATTGAAGTTCCAAACTCAAATTAAAACCCATATTGTGCTTTATTAGCATGCCTGTTACGTTATAGCGTCGCAAAAGCATACAAATTACAAAACGAAAGTGTGAATATAGTTACCTTAACCAATCAGTAACGGAGCTCGTGGGTGAGTCCTACGTCACCACTCTCAACTGTTTGCTAATTGGCGAAACACTGAGAGAACCGAGCTCGAGGCTTTTGCCAGACGATGTGCAGAGCCAAAATCTTTGGGTGGAGTACATGGATGGCGTCGCCAGGCTAGAAAAGAGTGTCTTCCAGCTGTGATTTGGTTCCCATCGTTCACATGTAGAAGCCGTTCAAAAGGATTGATTCATTTACGAACAAGATAACACTATCACCAGGGCCGCCGCTAGGCATAATCAGAGTAAGCAGGGCTTCAACCACGTTGGGCCTTAGGGCCTCAACCACGTTGTCCCCAAAATTGGGGCCTCCTAAATTGAGATTGACTAAAAAGTGTATTATTATCATCTAATTAATTATAGGGCAGTCATGGGTGAGCGGTTAGGGCGTCAGACTTGCATCCCAGAGGTTGCCGTTTCGACTCCCGACCCGCCAGGTTGGTGGGGGGAGTAATCAACCAGTGCTCTCCCCCATCCTCCTCCATGACTGAGGTACCCTGAGCATGGTACCGTCCCACCGCACTGCTCCCCATGGGGCGCCACTGAGGGCTGCCCCCTTGCACGGGTGAAGCATAAATGCAATTTCGTTGTGTGCAGTGTGCAGTGTTCACTTGTGGAGTGCTGTTTCACAATGACAGTGGGAGTTGGAGTTTCCCAATGGGCTTTCACTTTCACTTATTTATGAGGGGGGTTTCCTGACCAGTTATGCTTCGGGCCTCCAACACCTTAGCAGCGGCTCTGACTACAACACAGTGGCATTACACTGCATGCAGCAATACAAAAATGTGTGGTCTGCATGTAGGCAGGAGGGGGGGACAAGGTTGTCACAGTGAGGTTTCGATGAGTCAGGGCCTTACACATCACTGCTGTCACCGGCGTCGCCAATGGATTCCGTTTTTGCACAAAAGCTCCCTGTCCTGTTTGATGCACGTAATGTGTTGCAAGGATTAGAGCAGTCAGGTTCCCAAACTTTTTCTGCTGGGACCCCCTTTTGGATTGACAAATATATTTTGTGACCCACCTACCATATCATAGTCCAAAAGCAAAACATTTTGTTGTCCACTTATGCTGCTATGCTGCCATCATAGACATGTATAAATACTAGCGTTAGCGTTAGTTCCGGCCAGGCCATACGCATGAACTGCATGACGTGTGCCATGTGCGTTACGCCCTTTTTTGGGGAAAACATTGGGGGGAAGAGCCAATGCAAGTCAATTGGTGGTGTTGGGAAGGAATAAAAGAAAGACAAGGACCTGTAGACTAGCGTTGTTCACGCTCAACATGCCAAAAACATGTTGTGTTGCCGGCTGTTAACATAATATAGTCAAACAGCTGTGGCTGAAGCATGGACTGTGTTCATTTATGCTAGCCAATGTAGCATGTAAGTTAATGAGAAATTTGCTTTGTTTTCCCCCAAAAAGGGGCGTAACGCACATTCACGAGCAAAGTAGCCAGATGGCCGTTCATGAGTATGGTAGTCAAGAGTTTGCTGCTTATTATTTGTCTCAGGTGTTCTAGATCAGCTAATCAACTCTCCTTGCTCCTCATTGGTAAGTTTCCAATATTGCGCCTTTTAAAGGTTCTCTGTTTTGTTCCCACCTCCTGACTGCTCGCATCTTTGCAACCTACCACCTCCCCAGCACCACCTTGTCGAGTATGACATGGCATGGGCTAATCCTTGTCATGTTCCCTGCTCTGTTCATGGGGGGAATTGTTTGTTCTCCTGATCTTGAATCATGGGAGCATTCCCTATGCTGCTGCTGTCCCCTGAATCCCTGCTTTCCTTGGTGTTCTTGGAAACCAGGGGAGTCCTCTGAACAGAGCCATACCCGCCAAATCTAATTCATAACTATTCAATAAAGAAATCGCATTCAGAATCTCTTGTATTGTGTTTCTTGCCTGTAATGCACTTGAAAGAATTATAACTGTACAGGTTTTCCGTGACTCCTCTGCAGGACCTCCGCAACACCCCCTAGGGGTCCCGCACCCCAGTTTAGGATCTGGGAGATTGTGTACAGAGACAAAAAAGGAAAACTTATCCTATTTGCTTTTATGGTTATGCTATACTATTTCATTATCGTTGTAATGATGGTGGTTGATAGCTGCACACTGCTGATCAATTTGTTCTCACTAGTTTTATAATATTGATGTTGTTCTGTTTTGTTTGTCGCTATAAGAGGCTGGATGTTGTAAGTGAGTGGTTTCTTGAGTTACTGAGACGTTTTTTTTCTTTTTCTTCTTTTTTTGCATCATGACATTTTCTGGCGGCTCAGTTAATCCCTTGCCACTCCTTCTCTCATTTCTCTCATATGTTCTTCTTCTGGTTTCAATATTGAAGGCTTTTGTTTGCAGCGTGACATTTTTTTCTCCTCTGTCTCCTGGAATGCGTCTTTTGTGGCAATTAGCCGTTTATGCATTGTGTACAGATCGATGTGTGTGTGTGTGTGTGTGTGTGTGTGTGTGTGTGTGTGTGTGTGTGTGTGTGTGTGTGTGTGTGTGTGTGTGTGTGTGCATGCACACGTCTGTGCATTCTGTTGTGTTTGTGTGTACTGTACTTCTCTCTCTCTCTCTCTCTCTCTCTCTCTCTCTCTCTCGCTCTCTCTCCCCACTCTCTTTCTCTTGTGTGTGCATACACATACAGTATATACATATACAGTATATATGTGTGCTTTTCTATGTGCATCTGTGTGTGTGTGTGCGCACGCATATGCGCCTGCCTGTGTGCATGCATGTGTGTGTGTGTGTGTGTGTGTGTGTGTGTGTGTTCATCTTGGCAGCATTGGGCCAGTTTAATGGGCTTGATAGGGAATATGACTTCAAAAGTGGATCCCACATCTGTAAGAGATTGGACTGGAGCTGAAAGCCACAGCAGTCGAGAGGGTGACGACAACAAAGTGCCATCTGAGTCTCAGACCGAAACTGAGTCAGAACCAACCCCGGGCCTGCGGAGAGAACGAGACAACACGCCATCCTAACCTCTTAATGTCGCTGTATCTCTCTCTGTATCTTACAGTCTGTATCTGTCTGTATCTCTCTCGCTTGCTCTCTCTCTCCCACACATACACATACACACACACACACACACTATGTGGTCTATCCATGGTCTCTCTCTTCTCTCTCTATTTCTCTCGATCACATTGTTCTTTCTTTTTCTCCATTTCTTTCTCCCTCTCTTTAAGTCTTCCCACAATCGGCCACCCCCATCTCTTTCTGTCAGCCCTCTCTATTATCTCTTTCCTTCAGTTTCACTTCATTGTCCCTTCTGCTCATTTGCTCTCTCTCTCTCTCTCTCTCTCTCTCTCTCTCTCTCTCTCTCTCTCTCTCTCTCTCTCTCTCTCTCTCTCTCTCTCTCTCTCTCTCTCCCTGTCTCCACAAATGTGTTCTATACTGTATCTGTTTCATGTCAGACCTGTGACAGTTTCTTAGTTCTATCACTGTGGAATAGTTGGCAGTGTTGGCAGGAATTCATATATTTTCTCCTTACTAGGCCTAGTTACCTCGTCTTGTATTTAATCAGAGCAAAAAATGTAGGCTACTTTGCATCAGTAAGTGTGCATCAGTAGTTCAGTTATGGGTCTACTGTAAAGGCTAGTGTTTCTCAACAGGGGCGGTACAGCCCCCCTGGGGGGGG
>NC_085876.1:25264980-25347480 GCF_034702125.1 Engraulis encrasicolus | reverse complement strand
TCAGGGCTTGACATTAACTTTTGCGCTCGCCTGCCACTGTGGCTAGTGGTAGTCACTAGCCATTCAGCTATTCTGCTAGCCACAAATTTGAAATTATTTTTTCTTTATCATGACGCAGTACATCTAACCTCAGAAGATGAGGCAATAAAATGAGTGCACTGCATAGCTTTCTACATGGAAACAAATCAAACAAATAAACTGAGTAACTGAGCTTTTTCTTGAACTTAAATAATTGATAGACGAGGGGCAAAAATATAGGCTATTCTGATATGTCATACCATAGAATAAGATACTGTACCTGCGGAATTGGCTAGTGACACTGAAATAATCTCCAGCCACAGCCAATTTTTACCAGCATTTGGCTGGTTGGCAGGTGCCAGTGTCAAGCCCTGCTGCAAATGTGTCTAAAACGAGAGACATTTGGACTAGACTATAAGGCTGAACCATAAGGCATAAAGCACAAGGTAAAGGAGGTGTTGATAATTTTCAGTCTAAATTCAGTTTTGATGTGGGGCAGCATAGATCTTAGAAGCTCATAGCAGTCAGCACACAGAGTATGAAGAAGGCAACACGGAAATTAGACAATAACAGCCAGCAGTAGATGCATATAATACTAAAGATCAAGCTCATTTTTTTCTCCTTTTGACTTACTAACTTTGAGATATCTAGCACACATACTATACAAACACATCATCCCATTGCACACACAGACAAAACAGTAGAGTGTCTATAGGGTACAATACTATAGCTAGGCTACGCCCTTCTAGCCACGCAACACCTTTGGCGTTGCATCCAGTCAGTCCAAGAGCAATACAAATACTGTTTCTGAGCTCTGGAAATATCGGGAACTCCACCCACTTTGTCGGGAACCAATCAACTGTGAGCAGCTCCAACGGCTCTGGGTAGAGGCAGTGGCGTGGTTTATGCAGAGACGTTCTATTGGGACAAAAAAAAAGTTTGGTTTTAACTTCGGCACAGCCTTTTCTGGCCTTGACCAGAGCAAACCGAGGGACAACCATGCCATTTGGGAAACGTTAATTGTTATGCACTTGGTCAGACCAAGTCTCGAACAGAGATTTGAAAGTCGATGATAATCAGGCTAAGAACACTATACCTCAAGGCATAAAACTGCTCCTTTCAGCTTTTTGTACCTATACAGTAAATGGCAGATCCTTTACAATACCATATTGGTACAATTTATTTTGTTAAAGGACGCTGGTAGGCATACACAATATTTTTTCTGCTAAAGGGTTCAAGAGACAAGCAGTTACAGTATACAGTAGACCCACTCAAGCACACAGTGTTGCATCCCTTTATTACTCTCTGCAGAGCCCAAGCGGGAGAGACGAGGCAGAAACGAGGCACGACGACAAACGGCAAACAGTAAACGATGAGCTTGATGGCAGGGTGCCTCTCCTTTCCTCAGGTAAGATGACCTCTTGTTCCTGCTCAGGGAGGTGATCTAAAGCTCATTATTTCTCAGTTTATTATTTATTTTTAATTTTTTTCGCCTCCCGACGATCAGGACGAGAGGACCAGATGCTCTATCAGGAGGGAGTAGCCCAGCACCCAGCCGGGCCCGGGCACGTGTGATTGGCTGGGGAGGGGATGGAGAGAGCGTTGCGGAAGGGCAAAGGTCACATTCTTCCAGAGGGGAAACACCATCTGCCTCGCCTTACCTAACCACCTACCTACCTACCTAACGGTGTCTGGGTCTGGGACTCAGTCTGCTGTCGGCCCCACGTCTGATTTCCTCCGGATGTCTCTTTGTATTACACAGACAAACACCAGACAAGAGCAGTTTCTTTCTGACGTGGTGGTCCCAGACTGAAGTGTACCAAAAAAAGACTGTACAGAGTGGAGCCCTAATGGTATTTATTATCTTCTACAACACATCAATTTAATTAAAATGTGTAAATATGTAATTAAAAAAAGAAAGAAAGAAAGATAGGAAGAAACTAAAAAAGTACAGACATTTACATTTCCGTAAGCCATAGCCATGTAGGTTTAGTTTACATGTTTAGTTTGCATCTCCTGTGGATCCCTTAACGCTATGTAGGGCCGCAAAACACACAATCTTATTCATAATCATGCTGTTGCTGAAGCTTAAGACATTACATGGTGAAATAGGAAGAGTTACATGTAATATATTGCTGCCCACATTCTTCACCCTCACTCATGGTTCAAATGCCTTTGAGCAAGGTTGCCAGATTGGGCTGTTCAGGATCTCCAGGTAAAAAATTTATTGTGCGGGTTTTTCAGTAGATTTATAGCCATGGAAATCAATAGGATTGAGTTCACATTGGGCAGAATTTAGTACCTCAAGGTGTTTTTTTTTTTTTAGCATTTATTGAGCTGAAAATCAACCCTGATGCCTAATGAAGACCCTGATGGGTTGAAACATATGTCTTGCAAAAAACCATACAAGCGGAGCTGCAGTGTGCAGACTTCTACTCTCTTTATTTTCAGATACATCTTTCTTTGTCCTGCACCTGGCCTCTGTCAGGTGGGATGTGCATACTTTTTTAGTCTTCTGAAGACATCTGGCAACCTTGCCACTGAGCAAAGCATCTTCCAGCCGTACAGGGGGACTGTCCTTCACCTAATACACTGTAGTATGTTTCTCCGGGCTAGAGCATCAGCTTCTGTAAAACCGATATAATGTGGTACTATAGAATTCCTTGTGAAGTTCGACCATATTACTCCAATTTTAAGATCGCTGCATTGGCTCCCAGTAAGCCACAGAATTGATTTTAAGGCAATGCTACTTGTGTTTAAATCATTAAATGGAATGGGACCCACATATCTACTGGATATGTTTCAGCTGTATGCACCAACCAGGTCACTAAGGTCAACGGAGAAGAATTTGCTGGTGATTGCAAAAGTCAAAACAAAGTGTGGAGAGGCAGCCTTTAGCTTCTATGCTTCAAAGCTTTGGAACCAGCTTCCAGATGACGTAAAAAATGCACCCACTATTGATAGCTTTAAATCTAGACTCAAGACAAAGCTGTTCTCAGATGCTTTCCCCTAGCTTAAATTACATATCATTCTTTTATTATTATTATTATTATTATTATTATTTTTATGTTTATTAAAAAACATATCATTCTTTTATTATTATTATTATTATTATTTTTATGTTTATTAATAAATAAAAAAGTTTTTGACTCTTAATTTATTTCCTTCTTTCTTCCCTGTTTCCTTTCATTTACATTTGTTAACTTTGTGAAGCACATTGAGTTGCACCTGTGTATGAAATGCGCTATATAAATAAACTTGCCTTGCCTTGCCTTGCCTTCATCTCATCCTGTGGGTGGGATGTTGTCCGAGAGGCATCGCTAGATTGTCGTGGTTGTTATTTTCAAGAGATGATTTAGATTAGTGTTTCTCAACAGGGGTTCCTAACAGTGGTGTAGTCTACGTAGAACGCGGGTATACGGAGTATACCCACTTCTAAATTTCAGGGATTTCAGTACACCCACTTAAAATGGATTGATCCATTATTTTGAATAGCACAAATATATACAGTATACCCACTTCAAAAAATGCTCAAATATACAGTATACCCACCATAAAAAAGTAGACTACACCACTGGTTCCTAAACAGGTACAGCCCTAGGGAGGGGGGCATTGAGAATGATACAGCTAAGTGTGGGCGGGGTTTAATTACCATTGGGTTGCATTAGTCTATTTTATTCGTCAATACTAAGGGGGGCGTTGGCAGTCTTATTATGAGGTGAAGGGGGCGTACAGGGGCTCATGATGAGTACAAGGGGGCGTTTGTTCAAAAAAGGTTGAGAACCACTGATTTAGATAGAATAGGGAGGCGGTGTGATAGCTATGCTGTTTAAGCCTACCATAGCAGCAATACGCATGTGTCAGGGAGAGTGAAGAGAGGGTATCTTTCTGGGCACACACGTTGTGCATGACTGATAAATGGAGCCTCATTATACGCCTGATTTATAGCATCTCCAGTTTACGCTGTCCTCGTCCTTTCTAGATAGGCAGGGGTGCGGCATAGGCATTTGTGTGTGTGTGTGTGTGTGTGTGGGTGTGTGTGTGTGTGTGTGTGTGCATGCATCGGTGTGTGTGGCTGTTTGTGTGTGTGTGTGCGCGCATCTGTGCGTGTGTGTGTGTGTGTGTGCGCGCGCGCATCTGTGTGTGTGTGCGTGGGTGTTTGTGTGTGTGTGTGCGCGCATCTGTGCGTGTGTGTGTGTGTGTGTGTGTGTGCGCGCGCGCATCTGTGTGTGTGTGCGTGGGTGTTTGTGTGTGTGTGTGTGTGTGTGTGTGCGCATGTGCGTGCATAGATTGTTTGCATCTCGTCTAAGCGCCTAGTGTCATGGAAAGGCATGATTTTGCTGATGTCAGTTGAAGACACCTTGTGTTCCAGTTTTTCACTTCACGTTTTTCACGCGAGTCAGTGCTTTCTGCAAGGCTATTCGGGACGCGTTAATAGACTGAAGCCTCGAAACCTGACAAACGTTATAAACAAATGGCAAGAGCACTGACAAACGTTATAAATACAGCGTGACACCCCAAGGTCTGACTGACTGAACAAATGACTGCTGCAAAATAGACTCCTCACTGTACGAGGCATGCATACAGCATAGCATACCTACAGTCATTCAGTCATTCTTCTTACATTCTTCTTTGAATGCCCTGCACCAGGTACAGTACACACCTTCCATTCCATTTTACACTGGGGTGGACATACTGGATAGAGAGGGTAAAAAACCTTCCAGATATTACTACAGATATTAGGACAGTCATCGGTAAGCGGTTAGGGCATCAGACTTGTAACCCAAAGGCTGCCGGTTCGACTCCCGACCAGCCAGGTTGGTGGGGGGAGTAATTAACCAGTGCTCTCCCCCATCCTCCTCCATGACTGAGGTACCCTGAGCATGGTACCGTCCCGCCGCACTGCTCCCTTGGGGTGCCATTGGGGGCTGCCCCCTTGCATGGGTGAGGCATACAATGCAATTTCGTTGTGTGCAGTGTGCAGTGAACACTTGTGTGCTGTGGAGTGCTGTGTCACAATGACAATGGGATTTGGAGTTTCCCAGGTGGGCTTTCGGCTTAGGCCTGTAATGCTGTAATGGGTGACTTCACTAGCTCTGCACTGGCTGAAGGGGTGTGGTAATCAAACAGCTCGTTTGTTGATTTGGCTTGAGCAACTACTTGGCATTATGCAGGTGATTTTTTTACATACTGAAGGATGTCTGCCCCTGGTTTTATTTTTAGCTGATGTTTTCATCCAAATCTATGGGATTTCGTGGGAAACCATGGGATTCAACGTCTTGCTCATGGGTATATCTTTTGCAAGATTATGATGAGGTCAAGGGGGCATTGGGAGGCTTATGATGAGGTCAAGGGTTCAAGGGTTCAAAGAAGGTTGAGAACCACTGTCATGGAGTGATACACTCGTGATGGGCCGAATAGTTTTTTGTTTTTGTTTTTGTTTGAAATGTTTACTCGCTTACAACATATTTCACTACACCTGGTTCTTAACCTTTTTTTCTTAACGCACCCCCTTCACTGTGCCGAAGACAAGCCTTGTACCCCCTACCCAAACTTCTACACGTGTATTCACAGTAAAAAATGATTAATTGATTAATTTCAATCATGATTCTTGCTTGAGCCATTAATCAATACCGTAATGACTTTAAAATGGGGACCAAAATTGCCCTTAATTTGGTCTAATTACAATGTCTGCAAGCAGAATTTGTCACAACCTCAACACAAACAAAAATTCTGCGCACCCCCTGAAATCTCTGGCTCACCCCCAGGGGGTGCCCGCACCCCAGGTTAAGAACCACTGCACTACACGGTATATTTTGCTGCGTTGATTCAATACCCAATTAATATATGGCATTGTACATAAGGCACAAGGTGGTTTTATTCACTTCACACTACGTAGGTCTATGCAGTGAATGAGAGAGCATTTTGGATTCAGCCTTTGAGACAGCCTGTCACTTGAATCTCTCGTGTCTACCCCTCTGAACTCCCTCTACACTTCCCAGCAATCAACACCATGAGCGTGGCTCTAACAAGATTCCGTGCTCAACGTCTATTTTCAGCGCATCTGTTTACTATATTGTGACAGCACACATTTTAATATGAGAACGACTGTGAGTTCACACGGTTTATTGCTGTGAATTGAACGGTATTTAATTGAACTGAATGCTTAGACTATGGGTATTTACAACCGGTTGTATGAAAAAGGTGTTGAGCTCAGTGGTGTAGTCTACTTTTTTATGGTGGGTATACTGTATATTTGAGCATTTTTTGAAGTGGGTATACTGTATATATTTGTGCTATTCAAACTAATGGATCAATCAATTTTAAGTGGGTATACTGAAATCCCTGAAATTTAGAAGTGGGTATACACCGTATACCCGCGTTCTACGTAGACTACACCACTGGTTGAGCTACTGACTAATACTGTCGATCTATTGTACCTACCAGGGCTCTAAATTAACTTTTTTCATCACTAGCCAAAATTGCTAGTAGATGTTTATCTTACTAGCCAAACAAATACTCACTAATGGGACAAACCGGCTGGTATTTGGTCTTTTCTACCATCCAAACTGAAATTTTACCAGCATTTGGCTGCTTGGCTGATGTTAATTTAGAGCCCTGGTACCTAATAATCTTTTATATATATATATTTTTTTTTAGGGGCTTTTTTATGCCTTTATTGACAGGACAGTATGAGATGCTGACAGGAAGTCAGTGGGAGAGAGAGATGGGGGAGGATTGGGGACTGACCCCGTCCGGACTCAAACCGTGTCCCCATGGGGCGGGCATGAAAGCCCAAATGTGGGGGGCTTAGCACGTGTAGCTACGAATCTACCTGTTTTGTAATTGGATATTGAACGATTATGAATAACTTAGTAGTTGAGCAGGCAACATTCACACCATAAGGAGTCAAATGTCATGTTTTGGAAGGATGTTTTGCAGGCCTACTGTAAGTCACCTTAGCCCATGGGATGTGTGTGTGTGTGTGTGTGTGTGTGTGTGTGTGTGTGTGTGTGTGTGTGTGTGTGTGTGTGTGTGTGTGTGTGTGTGTGTGTGTGTGTGTGTGTGTGTGTGTGTGTGTGTGTAGGAGGTTGGTCACTTGACTAAGTGTCGTGACAGGAAGAAGTGGGCCAGTGTGACAGATCTTTCCACTGTAGGAAAATAGTAACCCCTGCCTCTCCCCCTCCTCCCTCTCTTACACACACACACACACACACACACACACACACACACACACACACACACACACACACACACACACACACACACACACACACACACACACACTATGTACTGATCTATGTAAGGGCAGGAGGATGGTGCCTGTGTGTGTGTGTGTGAGCGTGCGTGCGTGCGCGTGTGTTTGTGTGTGTTCGTCTACCTGAGCTTAAAAATTGTTTAATCAATAAATTACAGCTTATGCCTGTCGTGGGTGTGCAGCTTTCAGAGTACCTAATGTCATTATGATGCAAGTTTAGGATTTGATAATACGATTTCTAAGTTCTGAGACTCATAAATCAGGGCTGAGAATCAGGAGGTAGATGACACAAAATAGACTTCAGAAATGACCCCTAACGAAACTAAATTTAATGGAATGTAATGATTCAAATACAGAGGCCAGGCTAATGTCCAAAGAAAATGAAGGTGGGGGGAAGCCACCGAGTAATTCAAAGTAGACCAAGTAAAAGGGTCAACGCGGACTTTTATAAGCACTGGTCTGGTGGATCAAACTCACTCTATTTGCTAAACCATTGGGCTTCCTGATGAGTTCCTGAGTTCTTGTGCACTTAACACAGTATCATTTACTGATCCCAGGGAGAAATTATTCCCCAAATTATTCCACAAATTAGCTGATGATCTTCTGCATTGGCCCAGTGGGTTACAGCTTGTGAATCCAGAGAAAGTAGAATATATAGTGTATATTCCCATTGGCTCCTACTGTTCCCTCAAAAAACATGCAGTTCCACCTAGATGGCAAAGTGATGACTGGGAAACCTCAATGGAGTCAATTGGGCTAAAATACTGTATATTCTACTCCAATCTGTAGTTATCAACCTCATACAAATTTCCTGTTTAGAAATATGGTTGGTATTGTAAAACAGGAGGTATTGTCAAGTTTTTTTGGGTATTTAATTTTTCCGCTAAAGCAGAAGATTTTGTCCTGTAGGCTACTGGAAAGCATTCTGCTAATGTTTATGGATTTGGCCTCATAAATACAGCTTGAAATAAAAGTGAAAGTCCAACTGGGAAACTCCAACTCCCATTGTCATTGTGACACAGTACTCCACAGCACACAAGTGTTCACTGCACAATGCACCCAATGAAATTGCATTCATGCCTCACCCGTGCAAGGGGGCAGCGCCCAATGGCACCCCAAGGGAGCAAAGTGGCGGGATGGTACCATGCTCAGGTTACCTCAGTCATGGAGGAGGATGGGGGAGAGCACTGGTTAACTACTCCCCCCACCAACCTGACGGGTCGGGAGTTGAACCGGCAACCTTTGGGCTACAAGTCTGACGCCCTAACCGCTAACCCATGACTGCCTTGATGACTCAGTATACAATAATCTAGATGCGCAAAGAAAAATAACAAAAATGCTTCAATAACTTCTTTTTAGCACTAGTTTTGAATATGATTTTAATATTTTGGGACAAAACATTAAACAAGAAAAAAAATTTAGGCAGCTACATCGAAAGCAATTCGTTTTTCAATTTTCTGGGTGGTACTGCAGCGAGTTGGCGACCGCATGCAGCTTCATGAATGAGCCTTCCCATTTGTAATATATTCTCTGATTAATCTGACATATGATAATAGACTCAGCAACAACTGCAGTATATTGGCCAATTAGATGTGAACTCAAAACAGGCACCTTTGACAGTGCCAATGATTTAACAGAGGAATAATGATGTATGGACTGGACTTGAAGCACAGCCTTCAACTACTGACTTTACAAGTCAACCAATCTTTGAAAAATGACTCAAATTGGACACACCTGTGTGACTTCTCATGAGTGAAGTCATCGCACCTGACATGAATATTGTGTCTAATCAGCAGGCTAATTGGTCGTTAACCACTAACGAGGAAAGCTCCCTTTAAATGAGCAACATGTGTTCTTTGTTTCATGGTGCTATGGTTGGCTGCTAAGTTTGTGTCTTGTTACTGCATTGCTGGCTGTTGTGGTAGCCAACCAGCCATGATGCATATTACTTACTTGTGGGCGTAAGTTATGTTTAACTTTTGTGACAAATCTGTTGCAAAACAGTTGCAAATTTACATTGTGAAATATAAGGTTTGGTTATGGGAAACAGTAAAACCACACGTGTTTTTGTCTTTTTCAGGACTGGCCTGTGTCTCCTACTGACTGTACCTTTGAGTTACTCTGCAACGTACTATGGTAATATGACGCTCACATTCACTCTATTCACTTTGGGGAATTATCGGTTGCCATTTATCTGGTCTTTGCTTAAGAAGAGGTGGTGATTTTTTTTATATATATATATTTTTTACAATTTTTTGTAGGAACAGATGATGGTTTTGAAGAACTTTTTGTAACCCTTTGCAGTCCTTAGACTTGCATTGTCACAAAATCTGTCTGGATACAGAACTAACACTAAAAAAATGTGTTGCTTTTAAAAGGGTGAAGTAGTGTGTATTTTAATTGCTTGTGTTTTCTATACTTTATAGGACATGATGACTCTGATGAACCTGCCACCGGTCAATGGCAATCTTCTACACAAGCTCCTGTGGTGAGACACTCGTGGTATCAACACCAATCTGCAAAAGATGCTCCCAAGGCAGGTTGGAGGGACGGTTCCAAAGGTGTTCTTCAAGGAGACTGGAAAAATGTACCAGCTTACCTTCCTCAAAAGGAACAGAAAAGCAGACCAGCCCAAGCTACTCGGACTGAATGGGAAACCAGACCAGCCAACATTCCTCAAGGACACTGGAGAAATGAACAGAACAAACCAATTCCACAGGGAGCCTGGAGGAGCAGCAGACCAGCCAACAATCCTCAGAGCGAAGAATGGAGACCAACATCATCCAGTGTTCAAGATGAGTGGAGACGCAAACTTGCCAATGGCCCCCGAACAGAATGGAGAGGCAAACCTCAAGCAGAGTGGAGGAGCAAACAAACCAGCGTTCCTCAAGGTGACTGGAGAAGCAAAAAATCAGACCATGGTGGTCCCCAACAAGACTGGCAACGCAAACCTGCCAACGTTCCTCAAAGCAGACCAACGAGTGCTCCACAAACGGAACAGAAGAGCAAATCCCCATCCTCTTGGTCTGTCCATGGTTATGGCCCGGTTAAAGGAGCCGTACGACCTCTGACCTCCAGCAGTATGGGTAGCTGGGCAAAAGACTCGCAGACCTTCCTCAGCTCTGGTACTTACAGGTCTACACTTTCCAAACCTGCTCTCGGCAAGCCCCAGGGACCCAAAACCCAGCATTTTGGGCCTGCCTCCTCGTCCTCACCTCTGTCTACTACCAGGCCTCTATCCACTAACTCTGGGCCCAATCTGCCACCGTGGGCCGGACGTAACCAGAAGACCCAGTCACAAGGGGGCTCTGTGAGCTGGAAACGGCCAGCACTTTCGCAGACAGTGAGTGCTCAAGGTCAACGCCAGCCTTCAAGGGTATCTGGTGGAAACTACAATAGAGGCCAGAATACTGCTCCAACCAGCAGCCGCTGGACCCAGCAGAGCCAAGATGATGATGATGAGGATGATGATGATGACGACGAAGATGTCAAGCATGTGCCCTTTCCAGCTGGACAAGGCCAGGGCACACTTGTGAGGAAGAGGTGGTAATAGGAGATCTGAACAGGTCAGTACAAATTTGAGTCACATCAGATGGTTAAAGCAATATTAGGTTGTCATCATTTCAGGGCCCTTATCAGTAAGGGCAGGAAAAAAATGTACACTTTGCTGCCCCCTTATGTGCTATAACTGCACAAAAGTTGGGAGGAGCATCACAGTCTTGTTCTGTGTAACCTGTGGGCAACTAACCAGCAACTTGGTATTGCTTTAGTTATGTGCTAGCACGCATGTGGATTAAAAAAAACAAAATTTTTATGTACAAGTGTGGCTAAAAATGATTCTGTTAACCAGAGCGCTTTAACCCCGTAAAGGGAATTTTTTAAAACCAGAGTTTTTGAAATGCACTTTTTAAAAATATCATGCGTCAACAGTTTCTTAGTCCTTGCTCATTTTCCTTGAGAAGTCACTACTTCGCATCAGCAAAACTAAAGCTGGTGTGTTTAATTTGTTATAGGGGGAAATGCACTTACCTGATCATGTGGACACGGAACCTGAGAATTGTGCATTAGCCTAACCTGTTGTCTTTTACATATTGTGAACTGTCATCCACGTTTGTGTGTTTCAGGATTCACCAGCTGATTCACCTCCTTGCCTGAAGGGTTAGTCGTGACTGGGACTGTCACGAATATCTTAATAAAAGGTTAAACTGTACTGGGTTGTCCGCATTTGGTTATTTTATTTTCACTTTTAATGTCTCAGAGGTTGGGTTCTCATTGCTCCAGAAGTAAACTTTTGTGTGCTGGTTTTCAGAATGAGATCTTAGTGCCATCTCCTGTGCTTATGTGGGTTAATTATTTTTTTTTAAAGGTGCACTATTGGTTACGTTCCAGATATTTCCAATATGTATCCTGCCCATTTACAGAAGTTAGCCTTTACGAGTACTTTCGACCAAGAAATTCTAAGCATTCATATGACAAATTGCACTTCATACATGGAAAAGTGGATCTTCTGCATGTCTGCCATTTTGAATTTCCAGAAATGGACATGGCAAAACTTGCTATGATTTGGTCATACTAGTAAATATTTCATTACTTGGAAATATTCATGAAAAATCAATTTAATAGGTAGCATGGTTTGATCCCTCTGGGTACTGTCCACCTTTTTAAAAAGTGGTGCCCAATTGCTTTGAAAAGTAAACTAATTATGCAAAGAGGTTTTCCCAACACTATTAAACCATGATGAAAAATATTAGATTAGGATGCTCAGCAAAGTTGAATTTTCAAGAATTTGTTCATTTGTGTTTTGGACATTTTTTAGTTAAAGACATGTCAACACTTAACATTACATTTCTTCACTTTCTATGAAATCTAAACCGTAGGTGCCGGTTTCCACGTAGCAGGATATTTTTTTTTCTCCTGGTTGCATTGGTTTTACGTTGGTTATGGCCATCAGTTTCCACGTAGCAGATATTTAAAATCCAGGTATAAAAAGCAGGAGAAAAAAATATCCTGTTTAGGGGGCTGAAACGCATTTGTTACAATGGAGGATTTATTTTTATCCACATGTTGCGTTTACACCTCAACAGGAGAAAAATACCCTGCTAAAAAAATATCCTGCTACGTGGAAACAGCACCTTAATTTTTCCAATATTCTTGTTTTGAATTAGAATGTGCAGTGAATCTGGGGTCCGTATCTCGAAAGCGTCTTTGCTAACGACGGTAGCAACGTCCTTCGTAAGAGCGACTCAACTCTCTCTCTCGACAGCGACGCTCACCACTAAATCCAAGGGAACGGCAGGGCAGTCTTAAGACGGTTAGCAACGACAAGAATGGAGAAACGGACCCCTGTAGTTTCCCAAATGCATTTCTGCCCATTAAAGAGCAATTTATTTAAATTTTGACTTTTAGTCACCTTTTGTAAAGGCACTGATATTAATTTGCACACAAGTGTATGGTGGTAGGTATATATGAGAAGCCAATGGGCTGCTTGGAGTGACCATCACAAGGTTTGTGAGTGTGCTCTTGTCATGCATGCCACTGAGCCTGGATTTTTTGATCCAACAGTCAAGTTTGCAACCCCAGAAGGTCTGGGTTCAAGTCCCAGCAGGCCAACTCCCCTCCTCATGACCACTTCAGCACCCCCCCCCCCCTTCATATTTCCATAGTGTGCCATGGTGAGAAAATGCTTTAAAAAATGGATGTCAGGAAAATATATTTTTTTTCTACCTATCCTGATGGACAGAGTGACCAGCAGGGGTGAAAGTATCAGGCAATAGTCTGCTAATTCTCTAGGTTTGTCCAGGCATGGGTGGAGGCAGGCAGCCACCGTTTGAGAAGGAAGGATGCTTTGATGGGTTACCATGGCAGCTCCGTGACTAAGAATAGCGTCCAAAAACCTTGCTTCCTCAAGGAGAAGTTTGATTATGCTTGAGCAGGAAGGTGAAGGTGAAGATGGCTCCACCTCTGCCACCAACCATTCCTGCCATGGAGTCATTAGGCTCGTTTGCAACCACGCAGCAAAAGATTTGATCAAAACGTGATTTGCTTGGTCATAAAAAGGAGGGGATAACTGCGTCGCAACCAAGCTGGACACATCAGGACGACGAGATTTCAACAGCGGCAAAGAAGGTGGATCCAGTGATGGTACAAGAAGGAGATAAGTCAGGCTCGTTGTTTTCCGGTATCCCGTTGACGTCAGGTGAACGCCCCTTTAGGAGACCATCCGAGTTTGAGAGTGAATTACGCCTCTAGAGTGCATTTGTGGGATTGAATCCTTGGATGACAGTTCAGATTTCGGATGTCAAAATGCAAATTGACGTGTGTCCTCCTCGACACTTCCACCTTGAAATAAAACAAAGGGGTGAAATAGGTTTGTGTTGTGTGTCTTATTCATTGCACATCATCCAAAGACGGAACACAGGTGTGTTTCATATACTATTTAATTATGCCATCGTATATTAGCAGCAACTGTGTAGATGAGGTAATTAGCAATATTATAACATTGGTTGCTCTTTCTATCGTAATTTGGCGATAACGTCCTGCATGTTCACAATGTAGGCTAGCTTCAGCGCAATTCACCGACAAAAGGCTCCGCGCACTTTTCAGGTCACGGTATTTCCGTTACTGTTTATTATTCCTTTATAGGCCTACAGTTGTGCTGATTTCGCTCACACTTGCAGTCCTGGCTTTACTGCTGCAGGAACTGTGATTAGTTTGGTCGTTGCTGTGGAAACGGTTGAATAATTTTAGTCCTAAAGTTAAATAGGGAAGCGGCCAGGGCGAGTTTGAAGCCAGAATGTCGTCGTGCAATTAAAGTTCCATCTCTTTCCAGCTGCCGTTACGACACCCTTCATTACAATGCTGTCTATGGCCGTTTGACTCGGTTTTAAATGTCATCACCGTTTCAAATTGTAGGCCTAGGTTATAGCCTTGACATGGGCTATTTCATACACATATGGTGTCCCATGTAAAGTGTTACAGACTTCTCGCGAATAGGCCTATTTCTTTCCTCACTGCCTAGCCAAAAACAAGGGGACAACTAATGTGGCTTCACTGACAACTGCAACAGTTACTGCAAGCAACTGATATCTACCTGGAGTTGCATAAACAAACCAAAATACGAAAAGTGCATTAAACACCGCACACTGTGTAGGCCTAGGCCCTACTGTTCTCCCCCCCTCTTCAAAGCACGCGTTTCGCGTTTCGCCCGGTGCGTCTTCAGGTTCCCGAAGACGCACTGGGATAAGAGCTAATCTGAAGACGCACTGTGCGAAACGCGTTGCTCGCTCAGGGGAAAAATACAAAAGAAGTATCCAGTGTGCGATGTTTAATGAACTTTTCGTATTGATCAAGTTTTTCTGCCTTGCACCTGGAAGGGTTGTGCACAATACAAGGACTTCCATGCACAAATAAATAAATACTAGGCCTATATATATATGACAGGATATTACAATAAATGTACAATGAAAACAACGTGAATGTCAACTGGGATTACTATAGGGCAGACAGTTACCATGAGCGACGCGTCCCATCCCATCCGTCTCCGCCACGCCTCTTCACAGACTACGAATCCCACCTCAGCCCTTTGGATGGCGGTAATACGCAACCCTTGTCAGTTGCCACCAAACGCAACAGTAAGAGAAGAAGAAGGGGGGACAACGCCCCCTTAGGAGACCCAAACTTGAGCACATCCATTTACATTGTGTGGGCGGAGTTCAGGGTATCTCCTTCTTGTACCATCACTGGTGGATCTATAGGTCTGTGGGTGGATCTACCTTTTCGACAGCGGGTGTACCAGGGCGCCCTCTCGTGGAATTAAATAATCACGGCGCTAATTCCATGACGCGCTTACCATCGTCGGCACATGCTTGTGAAATGCGAGACTCTGCGTCTCGGAGAGAAATCGGGTGGTCTTGTGGTAGAGATACAGTTTACCACTCAGTGAATCATGGAACAAGTCTTATGTGATGATTTGGCTTCACTTCCATGTAATAATTCAGTTAATTAGTACTCACTTTAGGCTATTCATTTTGTGTTTTGGGACCAAAGTCGTCATTCAGATAGGACCGTTTTAAAATTACTTAACAGCGCCAACCCATGCTGCGAGGATTGAACCCAGGTGTTCAATATGTAGCTTTACCATGGCGCGCCAACCACAAAGGCCACTCTGTTTCGTGCACTTTCATACATAAAAGACAAGATAAGTCTCTCGCAACTGGTCTGTTTCCACATTAACCATCAGCAACTAAAGACTCCCCGTGTTTCGGTGCAGTTTCGAACCGGGGACCTCATGAATGGAAGTCAGGCGCGCAACCACTACTCTAACCGTCGAGCAGGCGGCCCGTGGAACAATACTGGTTTTGTAACCTGCGGCATACACTCCTAACGTGGCGAAGATGGAGCATCTGACAGGGTGGTTTGTTTCTTTTTTTTCTGTTGTAAGTGGGTTGTGCGACCATACATATGGATGATACCACTCTGAGTATGCTGCATTTGTGCATGAAATGCATTTCAGCATGTAGAAAATGAAGCACGTTCAACTACACACACATGAATCACATGAGCTATGAACACCAATCACGGCAGATTCCTCACATCATGGAGGAGGACTTCTTGCCCCGCAGTAGGTTTCTGCTACTGCGGAGTTGCCTGACAAAACTTTTGTTCCCGCGATGGTTCAACGCCATGTGACACGACTGCCGCGCAGAGGTCACTCCCTTCAACTGCGTCGTGAACGGCAAATTCTAACCATGATGCTTCACGCGGACACACTGAGCATGCTCGCTGCCTAGCAAATTTTCAACTTCGTCAAAATTACGCCATCACGAACGCCCTTATTGTGAGTTCATCACAGGACGTGGGCCAGAGACAGTCAAGGAAACTGGGGGAGGAACTGGGCAGGAGGAGCTGAGTGTTGAGCCAGAGCCCCCTCCCCGCACCAGGCGACCAGTGTTGCCAGATGGACGATAATTATCGTATTTTGTGCCACCGTTTTGCCCATTTTGTCCTCTGTACGATCAAAAAAACATGATGTACGATAATTTTAGAGTTTTCATTCAGTTCATTTAGATGCCTTGAAACAACAATTTAGGCCTTGTACGATAATGTCCTCCCAAAAATCCCCCAAACACAATAATTTTGAGGTTTTGGTACGACAGCATTTCCCATCTGGCAACCATCTGACTAATCCATCCTATGGGTCAGCTGGTGGTCATCCGCAACATCGGGTCAGACCAGACTCTCTGAGTGCGTTCCAATATGCGGCCTTGCGTCCTCCACTTGTGCTTGTGGCCTCATACCAGGATGTAATATGCTGTGATGACATCACTGACAACAGCATTATATTTTAATATCTCGCAAAAGCTCAATTGTAAAGTCATTTTCTCATTTGCTAACTGGATGGTGAATGAAGAATGGTCCCCGAGAAATTGTTTTGGCTAAGCTGACAGCAGGGAAACGTAATTGTTTTCTCCAAGGAGGCGGGGCATCAGCAAAACATGAGGCCACAAACACAAGTAGAGGACGCAAGGCCACATTATTGGAATGCAACCTCTGTCTACCCATGATGGCAGGCTACAGTCACTGTAAATAAGGCTGTCTACTTGCAATGGTATTTATTGGTATTTATGTATGTATGTGTATGTGCACTTATGTTTTTTACTTATTTATTCATGTATGTATGTACACCTATGTATGTACGTATGTAGCCTATGTACGTATGTGTTGTATGTATGTATGTATGTATGTATGTATGTATGTATGTATGTATGCATGTATGCATGTATGCATGTATGTATGTATGTATGTATGTATGTATGTATGTATGTATGTATGTATGTATGTATGTATGTATGTATGTATGTATGTATAAACTGTGAATGGGAGAGTGACTTTGCCTACAGGCATCGTAGGCTATAGCCTATTTAGAGTCATTAGTGATGTATCTACTATCAAGGCTATTCCTGAAAAGCAGAGAGTTGACCTCGCGAAAACATACTGTATTTGGCAACTATTACAGGGCCAGCCGAACCACGAGCTCTCAAACGCAGTAGTTACTACAACAAAATCCCTCCGGTGCCAAGCGTGGGAGTGTCCACGACGGGTGAAGTTGGCTAGGTGTGTTCAGGAACAGTTTCTAGCCGACCAGGACCAACACAACCCGCCAGACAACTGTCTGTGTTGGGAGTCGGAGTTGGCTCCAGTCTTTTTGGTGTGAAATGGGCAATAAAGGCGCACTGTGTAAGATGGTGTCCTAGGTATTGCGGCTATGCTGCTCATTGAATCTGTGCTGTCTACTGCCAAATTGGATTTTTTAATGAATATTTCCTAAATAATGAACTAATATTTACTAGTATGATCAAAGTACAGTGGAAAAAAAGCCCATTTCTGGAAATTTTAAATGGCGGACCATGGAGAAGATCCCACTTGTCATGTATGAAATGTGCCATTCTCCCAGTCATACTGAATGATTCAAATCAATGATGGAGGTAAGTATTCATGAAGAAGGTAACATTGTGAATTTGCAACATGAATTATTCTGGAAATAAACTGCTAAAATATTACAGAGTGCATCTTTAATACAACATCTGCAAAGCTTACCACAGAAAAGTATTTTTAATCATATAACTTAAATCAACTTTTTGTTTAATTTTCGTGAAATTATGGTGGTGCAAAAGTGAGTACACCCCAGACTGATGCCCAGTTTATCTCTTCAAAATTCCCAATTTATGTTCAAATGAGTTCAGATGAGGTGTCATACTTAATCACCGAGTCATTCTCACCGCTCCAGAAAATCAGAATTGCCCATAGGTGTGTATTCAGGGTCACTGTCAAGTCGGAAAACAGCACAATGACCAACAATGAAGGTCAATGAGTAAAGGTAACATCTGCTATTTTTAGAGCAATTCATCTATGTATTCCTGATTCCATCAATGAAAACAGCTCTCAAACACCAGCAGCACTCATGCAACCCCACATAAGAGCTGCGTCCCCCGCCATATTTCACTTTAGGGCACCATGCATTTATCTTTGTATCCTTCATCTCCAACACCATGGAGTGTTGATGCTATCAATTCTAAAAAATATTGATCTTGGTATCACAGTTTTGGTGCACATACAGGTATATAGTCCCATTAGCCTGAACGGCACCCACATACGCCATTACTTGCCATGTGCGGCATAATGTGTCATGGGAAATAATCACCCAAGTTTACATTTTTCCTGCCTTAGATCACTGTGGTGAATTTGCACAACAACTTTCGTCAAAATATGCTCTTGCCGAGGTGTTAAAGTCTGTGGCCCACCTGTTACTTCTCTGTGAGGCAGTTGCAGATCCATCTGTCCTAAAGTTTTGGACCACAGTAGATAACAGGGTTTTTTGACTGATAAGTAAACCTCTGGTGGCCTTCTAGTGCAGTGGTTTTCAAAGGGGGGCCGCGGCAGGTTGGCTGGAAAAGTATAACAAAACAAAATAAATATCAAACTAAATTGAATAACTGAAACAACTGATCACTGCACTAAAATAAACCAACACGCCTAACAATATTCCCGTTGAACTGCATAATAATGTAGCATTGACCCTTCTGGTGTATAACTTTTGTTTTTCTTTGTCAGGCTGTATGTCCTTTCTCTACCATGTGGTGTTTAAATACAGAAATGGAAAGGGATTTGCTCTGCGAAATACTGTGTTATAGCCAACTGTTTGATAGAAAATGGTGTAATGAATTCTTAAACTCTGAGACTGATTGAATGCTTGCTCAATTAGCCCTACTAAAATGTGTCTTTTTCTCTGAAACTTTCATTGGGGTGTACTCATTTTGCACCACCCTAATTTGCTCTAAAGTGAAGAATATAATATAAATCACTTTATAAAACATACTTTTATGTTGTGTATGTTCAACAGATATACATGGCAGATGCATATTAGTAGAGTAGAGTAGAGTATCATTTATTGATCCCAGGGAAAAATTAAGGTAAATTAAGGTATCAAGTATAGCACACATAGGCTACTTACAGTATGAATACAGAAGACATTACACACAGGTATTACACACATATTAACAATATATAGCACACTCTTACATACTATTCAGCCCAAGACAGGTATCTCTCTCTCTCTCTCTCTCTCTCTCTCTCTCTCTCTCTCTCTCTCTCTCTCTCTCTCTCTCTCTCTCTCTCTCACACACACACACACACACACACACACAGAGTTATAAAGTGTACAAATAAAAAGTGTCCCAGTGATATATCACACGTGCCTTAGCTGAGCGGCAAAGAGCAGCCCAAGACTAGTGACCAACAAAGTGTCCAGGAGTGTCAGAAGTCACTGTGCATAGTAGGCCTACAATGTCTATTGTATTCTTTGGGAGAAAAAGGGGTATCACAAGTCCCCCGCTGTGTCGATCCACACACACACACACACACACACACACACACACACACACACACACACACACACACACACACACACACACACACACACACACACACACACACACACTTTAGCATAGGACAAAGGTGATTGTGGAAATATCTTCTTAGTTTTTTTTAAATACTGTTCAAAATTTTAATTTTCAAAGGGGGTGTAGGCCCACTCATTATTGATGTGCACTAATAGCCTACAGCACGTAGCCTACCGTGTATGTCTATTTTTTATTGTTTGTTTGTTGAGACACGTTACAATAACTTAGAGCTACCTGCTGGGAACTGCCCTTTAAGCGACAGAACTTGCTTTAAGTCTTCCTCACTTGTAGCAATTTCACTTATAAACAGGTTATATTTTGTCTCCAAATGTGCCTCTCAAAAAGTGTACAGGAAACGTTTTCTAGTGATCAGCCCCGAGCTGTGCCATTTGGCAAGATATTGTAGCACGTGACTGCAGTGCCACCTACTGTTTTCAATGACCGTGGGAGTTACATTTCAAGAAATGTGTATTATACTGAAATAAAACGCACAAAACAGTCACTTGAATTTTCAAAAGCTGTCACTACGCACAAGTATTCCCTTGATAATCCCCACCATTCGTGTATGATTAGAACATTTCTGGCAGAACGCAACATGATCTCCGTCAACCTCGCCAACTTTTCAATACCCAAATTGCCTGACGTCACCATTGTTTTGTGCAACATAGCAAGGTAGAATCCGAGGTTTACCTGTTCCCTCAGGTAGTCCTCCGCCTCCGAGTATTCCTTCGGAAAGTATTGGTAACAACTTTGTAACTAAGTGTGAATAACAGCTGTGGAGACTCCGATTAACCAAATGGCGTGAAGTTGACTTTGGATATAAGGACTTTAACTCCTTACCGAACCACTGCCGGGAAAAAAATAACTCGCCATTGACTTCCGGAAGAATTTTGTGGTAACTAGTGGACTATCCTTTTATGCCACATGCCGTAAGTTTATCTTATGTTCATCTTAGATAAACGAAATAATATAGGCCTACAATCGTTTCAGGCCATCTTTCATTTGTAAAACGACTTCGTTGTCCATTGGTTTACATTGGTTTTGAGCCGTTTTAAAATTTTGATTCGCGGGTGTAAGTCTCTACATGTATAGGCTACATCATCTCAATTTAAAGCATTTCCCCCTCAATCATCTAAATTCTTGATTAATGTGAATCAGATGCGCAAATAAAGCTCATGAACATAAGCATGATTATTCTGCCGTATGGCAGGTGGTCGTGGAGAGGTGAGGATTCGTAGGCCCGCGCACAGTCACCATATTGCTACCATGTCACATAATAATGTCTGTTTCAATATCTAAGGCTGTACTTATGTAGCCCACTGTAGAGTTTTTCTGTGCTGGGTTTCCTTTACTAAATATCAAAGTAGGCTACTCCGGGACCTATAGAGTCCATAGACAGGACCTTATGTTGGTGAAGGGTCTGATTGTTGTGTAAACATGTACGCACACTATGGTTCAACGTCTGTCCTTTCAGCTCCTGCAAAAAACAAACATAACACAGTAGTCGTGTTGCATGACATCTTCCACATCTCTCTGCAATGTCCTTCTGTCTGTGTTAAATCACAAGACCACTCAACTTTTGTTTCAATCACATTCACATATGCGCTGATGGTTTATTGTAGGAAAATGAAAGAGAAACCATTTACGCACAGTCCCTCGTATATTTACTTAACGTTAACAAACATTTACACATTTCATTTAAACACAAAAATTTCACAACTGGTCAGATGATTGCATTTTGCATGGTTCCCATTTGTTTGTAGGCGGTCAGTCTACCTGTGAATTCAGGTCTAAATGTGCCTTGCAGAAGGCCTACAGTAGGCTGAGTATTCAGGTACAGTGCAGTAGTTGAGTATTCAGGTAAATTGGGAGACATTGATGCTTGTTTCTGTTCAATCTACTGGAGGCTGTTGCCAACTTCCATTCCTGCTGCTCTGGACATAACCAGATATATTCAGGCATCACCAACCACCAACCAACCCCTTGCACGGGTGAGGCATAAATGCTATTTTGTTGTGTGCAGTGTGCAGTATTCACTTGTGTGCTATGGAGTACTGTGTCACAATGACAATGGGAGTTGGAGTTTCCCAATGGGCTTTCAACACATCAACAGGTAGAACAGGGGTATTCAATTAAATGTCAACGAGGGCCAGTTTTTCATTCCTCTCAGCAAAGGGGCTGAACTGTATGTATATGGTTGCCAACTGTCAATGAAAAAAATACGGAACACTTCATTGAGGTGGGGGGTCCTCCCCCAGAAAGTTTTTTATTTCTTAGATGTAGTTTCCTGCATTTTAACATCCATTTCAGCTCAATACAGAACCTGTACTTCAATCTCTAAATTCCGAAAATTCTGAATCTGTATTTCAAGGGGCTTGTGGGGGGCCAGAACCTTGCCATCAAGGACCGCATCTGGCCCCAGAAGCTCCATTGAATGTTGAGCAAATTTTGTAATGTGTGGTCTCCATATGCTTTGTGTTGTACTGTATAAATAAATATACCATGCCAAGGTATAACTTCCCACGTTTGTTTTTTGCATATGTGCTGGTATACACACAAGCAAAGACAAAGTGACCAACTGATGACATTTGAGATGGAAAAAGTCACTTGTCACGGGTGCTTATATGTCGTCACACACCCTAAGCTTTGACTAAACTGTGCAACAAAAATGAAAGAATGCTGAGTACAAGAGTGCTGGTGATAAAATCTCAAAAAGCACTTGAGGGGAACATGTCTAAAGATTTGCAGATTATGCTATCAGAAACTAACTTCGTTGTAAGCAATTGGCATTCTTCTCAGAGGTTGACTTCCACATTTGTGGACTGATGACTAGAGCTTCTTCTGAATGAGATATGAAACTTCCTCAAGCTTTGAAATGAGGTCCAGTTGCAAATGTCTTAGCCCAGAGGTAGTGTGGTAGATTGTGATAACTGAGGGAGAGACAACATCGAACAGTCTTGCTCGAAGAGAATATTTACTGAACAAAACAAATGAGGTCCGATTACTTCCGGCTAAGCTCTTGGAGGGGAAAGTAGAGGGGACTGCACAGTACGGTGCATGAGCCGAACATCAAAGTATCACATTTCATCTGCAACAAATTCACCAAACTCAGTAATCAAAATATAACTCTCCTCTTTACCCCACGTTGGGTCCTTCTCTCTTGACTTACAGTTACTCATATTGGTTAGAGTCCCTGTAGTAGCAGTATGGGGTTAGGTGCCTTGCTCAAGAGCTCCTCAGCCATGGAGTGTGGTAGGGAGGACTAGGGAGTGAAAGGGTGAGATTCAAACCTGCAACCCTCTGATCTTAAAGGGACACTGTGTGAGGTTTTTAGTTATTTATTTCTAGAATTCATGCTGCCCATTCACTAATGTTACTTTTTTCATGAATACTTACCACCAGCATCAAATTCTAAGTATTCATTATGACTAGAAAAATTGCGCTTTTCATACATGAAAAGGGGGATCTTCTCCATGGTCCAACATTTTGAATTTTTAGCTGCAAAAATGACTGTACTTGGACCGTACTAGAAAATATTTGTTTATTACTTAGTAAACTTTCATGTGAAGATCAAATTTGGCAATAGGCAGCCCAGTTTCAATGAGCAGCATAGTTGCAGTACCCTTTTTGACCATTTCCTGCACAGTGTCCCTTTACTGTAAGCCCATCACCTTAACCACTAGGCCAAGGCTGCCCATGGTGCTCCTGTTTGCTCCTTATTTCTTACAGGGGACACAGGGTGTGTCAGGGTATGACATTTCATCAGCAACAAAATTGTCAAACTCACTAAAACTTTACTGTCATGGTCATGAGCGTGCTGTGGTGCAGCACTAATACAGTCGCACCATACAGTATATGGGCAACATTGCCCTTGGGGACCCAGGTTCGAATCCGGGTAATTTTCCAAATCTTTCCTATTTCTCTCCCCCCCCTCTACAAAGCGGATTCCAAAAAAGTTGGGACACTTTGTATTTTGTGAATAAAATCAAAATGCTGGCATTTTCAAAACATCTAATATGTTAATAAGGTAGAGCATTATGTACAGACAACATATCAGTTGTTAAAGTCGAGCAGAATTATTGTTTTGAGGTAATTATGTGATCATTTAAAATTTCACCCTTGCAACAAATCCCAAAAAAGTTGGGACAGGGCCAATAAAATGCTTTTTATATTGGATAAGACTAAACACAACACAAGGGATGAGACTGAACAGTTAAATACTTTGACTGATGGCGTAATTTTATTCAAAAAATAGATATTTTGATATGCAAGACATGATTTCAGCAGCTCAACTGATAGGTGTGTTCCTCAACTTGTTTACCTTTTTGTTATGCTTAATATGTGGCATATCCTGACTGCAAGAAAACAATTTTGTGACCTGTTTACTCTTATGATGGAACCACACTGTTGGAACATCGTAGAGATTGAAATTTGCCACCATTATGGGGCAATATCTAAAGGCGGTGCTCCAAAATATAATGCCTTGGTAGCTATGTTTGCTGTTTAAAGTCTGTATGTATCATTCAACATTCATTTTAATGCTCTACGTGAGTAAGAAGACCATAACCAAGTCACCTCTGCACCCCCTTACCATCATATTTGCTGTCTTTCAGACTGACCACTAAATCAAGCTGAAGTATTCATTTTCTATATAACCTAGAGGGTGCATGACTCCATAATTTTCAAAAAGGATTAAATATTTTCCATTCTGTAATCAGAGGACAGTTTCACATGGTCCACATGTCCATAGAATGAGCTTTTCTGCACGCAACACTGATTAATGTCTGCATCATGTGCATTAATCAAGTGTTGTGTTTATGGTCATTTTTTCGAGAGCTGTCATTGTTGGAGTGTCATAGTTTGCTTATTTACCACGAGTATGTCATGATCTCATAACTCGTACAATGATTACTCAGAACTCTATGTTACGGAAGTAGGCCTTATATGCCTGCAATTTTGATAATTCAATCTTTCTGTGTAATAGATAAGTAATTAGTCCCTCAAAATATTCGCTGCTGAGTGCCACAGCCTCTATGTGATGGTATTTTGTTTGTGCATTCATGTTGGCAGTCAATATAGTTCCTTTTAAAATATTCTTCCTTGTGTAATTTTTAGAATTATCCAACTATTACAACATGTTTTGGCCCTGTCCCAACTTTTTTGAGATTTGTTGCATGGGTCAAATTTTAAATGATCACATAATTACCTCAAAACAATAATTCTGCTCGACTTTAACAACTGATATGTTGTCTGTACATAATGCTCTACCTTATTAACATATTGGATGTTTTGAAAATGCCAGCATTTTGATTTTATTCACAAAATACAAAGTGTCCCAACTTTTTTGGAATCCGCTTGTACTTTCCTGTCCCTCTTTACTAATATACATTATCCTGAAAAAGTAAAAAAAACAACAACTGTATTTACTTAACGCCTTAGCGCAGAGCCCATGTTATAACCTTACTGTCACCAAAATTGTAATGGATATGTCTTAATCTGTTACTTAAGGCTCTCAGTACTGTCATAGTAATGTTGTTATGATGTAGTTGAATATTTTCAGCAAATAGTGAATAGGCCCGCCGGCGCCCCCTAGAGGCTACACACTAAAATATACTAAAATACCATGTCCTGTCTCTCCAGGCCCTGGTCCTCATGAGCCATGTCTGGAGGTCCAAACTCGGAGAAATGGAGCCCGGCGTCTGGGCCCTCTGGGAGTGGAGGAGGAGGAGGAGGAGGAAACGGGGTGCTCCTCAACCGCACCGTCTCCCAGGGCAGCACCAGCAGCGGCCGGCCCTACCAGGAGCGCTGCGTGGACCCTCCCTACACCCCGACAACAAAGACCCCCACCACCACGACTAATAAGGGCGGTGTGCACAAGGCCGATCCCCGAGATGCTAACGGCAAACAGGCAGAGATCCAGGACTTCCTAGCGGTGCCGTCCGAGTCGTATGCCGGGGGTGGCGGGACGTCGTGCGCCGTTTGCACGCCGTGCGCCTCGCTGGCGGCCTGCCGGACATTTGTGTGCACCGTGCTGACGTGTGGCCTGTACCGCGCGTGCAGGCGGCTGCCGTGCCTGTCGCCTGCTGCCCAGGGCCCCTCGCCGGAGGAGGCCAAAAAAGACCCCCGATCGGCCCCCTCCTTCTCCTTCTCCTCCTCCTCTCAGGCCCCCGAGAGGGAAGACTCAGAGTCGGGCTACACGGACATCTACCTGCGCGGCGTGAAGGTGGAGTCTATTTTCCTGGATGACGAGGAGGAGACGGTGGCGTACAGGCCGCCTCTGCAGGAGCAGCCGAGGCCGTTCGACCTGCACAAGTGCGGCAGCGTGTATCTGGAGGAGCTGGATGACGAGTGGAGCCGCACCGGCAGCGGGGACGTGGACGAGCTCATCTCACGCAAGCTGTTGGAGCTCTACTCACAGGTCAGCAAGGTTGGAGAAAATGGGAAAACATTAGTGCACAGTTATTTTAACTGAGGTCATCAGCGCTAGTTTGCCACTCAGGCTTTGAACTCGCCACCTACCAGTCAACTATCCAGTTTGAGCATGAGAGGCACTGCACGATACTGCTGAGTTAAAGGTCCAGACCAATAGATCAGCGCTACCGATAGTGTATGAGGCTTCGTGAGGAAGGTTTAAATGTTCTAATCCAAACTCCGCTAGTTGGTATCCGTTACATTATCATGGTCAAAATATTTTCACTCTTGTAATGCCTTTGACTTTATTTGATAAGTGCCTTGGAAAATAGAGATACCGATGCTACTTTGGTGCTGACAGACCCACATGAAAAACAAATGTTAGCATCGGCTAACTAACGCTGGATTTCTGAATGCAGGGGATGTAAGGAGGTGAGGTATTATATGTGGAAAAGGTTAGAGTTCAGCATCATAGTTTAATGTTATTTAAGCCATTACACACCGGATTTCCCCTTTAAAGGGTAACTTCAGCCAATTTCAACATGCTCACACTACCCTGGACTTGTCAGTACCTGAGATTTTTTTTTCTTCAGCCTTTTCCAAGATCCTGCTCATTGTAATGGGGGCAGGTGTTTGCTTGCATAAAAAAACAACATCTTGATTTATTCCCAAAAACATCCAAAAAGTGTAGCAACATCAGCAGACAACTAGCAAACAGCGATACCTTTTGGGAAAATGTTTGGAGTAGCCCTATGTTAAGATTTTTTAAAATGTAAACAAACACCTGCCCCCATTAGAAAAGCTCAAAAGCCAAAAAATGCAGCATCACCGGGTACTACTGACAAGTCAAGGGTAGTGTAAGCAATACAACAGCATATTGAAATTGGCTGAAGTGGTCCTTTAAGATATGAATTTATTCCACTTCTAATTCCTGTGAGATGACCTTGAGTCTGTTGAAAGAAGTTTAGAAGTTAGGAGGTTTAAACAGGATAGAATTTTCAGCACAGATCAGAAGCTGATAAGTTTTTGGCAAAGCCTCATGGGGAATCGAGCTGACTTGGAGGACTGCACTCGCTCTAGTTATTTGTTGTTTTTGTGTTTCACGCTCCCATAGTCACAGGTTTAGATCAATAAGCTAGCCAAATGCATTCTGTTGTTATTATAGTAGCAGTTGCTATAACTGCTAGTAGTAGTATTTTTACTCTTAAGGTCCAGATTGGTGAGCAAAGGTATCTTGTTAAACTGTTATTGTCATTATGATGATGATGATTATTATTACTCTTTATGTCCAGATTGATGAGCTGGCCAAGTGCATCTTATTATTACATTATTATTATTATTATTGCCAGGAGGATGATGGTTATTACTAGGGCTGGGTAAAAGAATCGATTTAATCGATAATCATTTAAAATTAACATAATCGATTCACTGGGCACAAAATAGATTTTTTGGTTCTTTTTCTTTTTGTTATTTTTGTTTAATTGAGATCTATGGAAAATACCCAGTAGGTATTAGTCAATTAGGTCTAAGTCTACTTATTACAAATTAGCAAATCTGTTAACACTGTCAAGCCACAGCCCTTTGACATTTTTATTTAAAAATAGGCAACAGCATCTTTTAGGGGAAATCCTGGCACCAAGAAGGGAACGGATTGAATCGATTCGGAAATGAAACGAATCGAATCGAATTGAATCGTGATTAATCGATGCAAAGCCCTAAGAATCGAAATCAAATCGATACAGGAACATCGCTGCGATACCCAGCCCTAGTCATTACTACTGTTTTTGGGTCCAGACTGATGAGCAGACCGAGTACTCATTGTTATGTGACGATCATGATAATCGCTCTTTAGGTTGAAATTGAAAAGCAGGCCAAGTATACGTTATGTTATTAAACTTATGATGAGGATGATGATCCGTGGGCCGTGGCCTAGTGGTTAGAGAGTTGGTGTTTCAATCTAAGGGTTTCGAATCCTCCCTCACCTCTCCCTACATCTCCATCCATGGCTGAAGTACCCTTGAGCAAAGCTCCTAACCCCACATTGCTCCAGGGACTGTAACCAATACCCTGAACAATAATAGTTGTAAGTCGCTTTGAATGAATGAAAGCGTCAGCTAACTCTAATGTAATGTAATGTAATTATTACTCTCCATGTCCAGATTGAGGAGTTGGCCAAGTGGACGTAGGACTCCTTCTGCTTGTTGTTACATTATTATGATGACGGTGCTGATGCTGATGCTGATGATGATGATATTATTGTTATTACTCTGTAGGTCCAGATTGATGAGTTGGCCAAGTGCACGTCGGACTCCTTCTTCCTGAAGCGCACCAGCGAAATCAGCCGGCTCATCTCGGACATCGTCACGGAGACGCAGATGGAGGAGAAGGACGCCGAGTGCCGACTGGTGCACGGTATCATCCGCCTCAGCACGCGCAAGAGCAAGAAGCGGCCGCCCGTGCAGGTGCGCCGACACACCGAGACGCCTACCGACAGCGGCACCGAGACCATGAAGGGAAGCTTCTCCCTCACCGACAGCAACTACAGTAAGTACAACTCTAATAAGACTTAATCATTCTTAATAAGCTTCTCCCGCACCGACAGCAACTTCAGTAAGCACAACTCTAATAATGTTTATTTTTGCTATGCTATGTATGCTGTTATGCTATGCTATGTATGCTGTTACAGACACTCCTATCTGAAATACGTGTACGTGTACTGACGTTAAGTGCATAGTACTGAGGTTTAAGTGTGTGGTCAGGTGTCATGGGAAAGTTTCGACTTAATAGTGCACAGAATTTTCAGCGTGAGCGCCCTACGCACTGAAACATAGTGCCCGAAGTGCACAAGTGCGCCATTTGAGACACTATAGTAATCTAATCTAATATGAATTAATTATGCTTAGTTACGTGATGTAATGTGATGTAATTGCACCATGAATGTAAGCAGACCTCCAATTACACTTATACTGTTTTCAGGCTGACCAGAACAGTGCCGGTGCTCATGGCCGCACCAGTTTCATTTGCCACTAAAGTCCTTACCTGCGAACAAACAGCGTTCATACCGGGCTCTGAACTTTTCCGCATTGTGAACCAACTGGAGCCACGCTGTTGGCAGAGTTTTATAAAAAAAATCCTTGCACGTGATTGGGGAAACACTTGTCTCACATTTTTAATGAGCTGCTAATTACTTAATCTATTCACAGATTCGAAAATACAGTTGAAATTACAGAATCAATGTCGATGAATGAGTCCATGTGATTGGCCGTTGTTGCTGAGACGACTGTGGTGTTTAATTATTTTTTTCCTTTCCCCACTATGTTCAAATTTTGACTACGTCACATCTATGAAAATCCCGCAATGCTAATTGGTTCTTCCTCATTTTGGTTTTGGAGCATGGCGAACACAAAGGCCTTCCAGATCCTTGTGTGAGCTCACGAAGTTGAACGTAAATTACATGATAGTCTGCTGAGAGCCAGGCAAAAGTAAGCACACCTCCAAGGCGAATTATGTCATCATTATGTTTAGTTACTCAGGTGGTGTACTGCAGTGTACTCCTGAGCCATGTATACCACGAAGGACAGCTTCTCCCTCACAGACAGCAACTACAGTATAAAAAGCTGATTGCTAATTATGACTAATCATCTACTCAGGTCATGTAAAGCACTCCTATCTTACATCATGAGGTGAAACATCTCCCCTATAGCAACTACAGTAATTACAGTAGGCTATGCTTTTATACCAGTGTTTCTCAAAGTTTGTCAGACCGAGGATCACTTTGTCCCCTCAAAAATGATCCGGGACCACCTATCAACTGAATTGACAGCTGCCGGGGGATAATTTGACACTGCTAATTCCGATGCAGATCATTTACTTTTTATTGACATTTACAAGCCTGTCTTATCGTGGCGAAAAATGACTTCAGCTATGTTTAGCTTTGTAATAAAGATACAACTATAGCCTACTGCTAGTTTGTCTTGGAAAAGTGGAAATCTCCTCGCGGACCACCAGTGGTCCCTGGACCACACTTTGAGAATCACTGCTTTATACGTTATTTTTGCAGGTGTAGTGCACTCCTTTCCTGTAGCATTTACTGTATGTCAGCTTTTCCCACGCTGGTAGAAACAACAGTAAGCAGAACTCTCTGCCTAGCATTGTTTAAAGGGACACTGTGTGAGATTTGTTGTTATTTATTTCCAGAATTAACCACCAGCATCAAATTCTAAGTATTCATTATGACTGGAAAAATTATCATACATGAAAAGGGGGATCTTCTCCATGGTCCGCCATTTTGAATTTCCAAAAATAGCCATTTTTAGCTGCAAAAATGACTGTACTTGGACCATACTAGAAAATTTGGCAATAGGCATCCCAGTTTCAATGAGCAGCATAGTTGCAGTACTTTTTTTGACCATTTCCTGCACAGTGTCCCTTTAATGACACAGATGCAGTACCCGCATGTCCTATTCCATTTCAAATACAGAGAATGTGACAAACAAAGCATGTGAAACAAAGGGCACTGGAACGACTTTTATAGTGGTGGTGCAGGATTTTGTTCTTTATTCTTTATTTCTTATGTTACTGCTGCTGCACTACACTCATTTGTCTAAAAGTAGGGATGCAAATTATCGATTAATTCATTAATCATTAGTTGATAGCCTTATTGATCGACTTACAATTAATTGATAAGTGGCATTATCCCCCCGAAATCTCAATGTTTCTCGAAAAAAAACCTAAGTCTAATTTTTTAAATTAAAAATTGAGATAAAATACCACATTTAAATTAGTTCCATTTCAATTCTTTAATCCAAAGGTGTTTTAAATATTCCCACTATTCACACCCCTCTTCACATGCCCATATCACCTGGGTCTCTTGTTGGTTGAGTTGTCGATTAATTGTGATTAATGTTTTTTAATGCATTAACACATTGATCGATTAAAGTCGATTAATCGATTAATCGTTTGCATCCCTATCTAAAAGTAAAATTTGTGAACGCCTCATTTAGGGAGCCCAAAAGTGAGGATGCAAATGCACCACTGCAACCCACTTTCCGGCACCTATGATGTGAACTTGAACTTGAATGAAGAAAAACATCCCCACGTAGCAACTACAGTACAGTAAGCAGAACTCTAGGTCCAATTAAGCTCAGTTACTCGGGTGATGTTGTGCACTCTCATGTTGTACCATGAAGGTCAGGTTCTCGCACAGTTGTAACAACATCAATTGCAAGTGTAGTATGCCTAAGGCCTGAGGAATGCTTGTAGCACTTTTCGGGCACAAACACGTTGCCAGGCATGTAATGTCAGCTTTATGCACAGTAGGACACCCGACACAAGACACACAGTGGCGTGCCAACAGTGCAATATTGACACAGGCGTGAGGGGTGATCTTCCGAACTTCTATGTTGAGGTCAAGGTAGAGTCAAATAATGGTGGAAAATATTAATGATCATCTGTTGTTATATTTAGTAATACTGTACCATGTTGACCTCCATGTTCACAGACGACCTTGATGTCCAGATCTCCAAGGAGACCTCCTCAGATATAGTAGCCAGACAAATGCGCCATGGCAGTGATCGAGGTAAGCAGTGTAATCAGAAAATCTTATTTTTTTTCTTCCTCCATCTGACTGAGGGCAGGGCACGCACACATGCATGCACACACACACACACACACACACACACACACACACACACAGCAACGGTCCATGTCAAAGAGCTTATTGTTTCCTTCTGCTCTCTGATTAGAAAGATTAGGAAACATTATGAGATACCGTATTAAATAGGTGCAACCACGAAGCACCACATGCATTTTCTGCTTGGTACACATTTATTTGGAACTCTATGTTTCGCTTTGCTTTAGAGCAAGGGTATTCAATTAAAAGTCACTGAGGGCTAGTTTTTCAAACTCCCTCCAGTGAAGGGGCCGAACGTAGAATCTGTATAACTCCGAGCAGCATGGTGTCTGAGGTTAGGGTGCAAAACAAGTGGGTAGCTTTCCAGACAGATTCCAGACAGCTTTCCAGACAGATATCCGCTTCTCTATTTCTTAATAGCCTTGGGAGGGTCCATTTATGACACTGTTTTAGATAAGATTTCACTCTCATGTGAATGCATTGTGGAGATATCCCCAACTTGAAGTATTAGTGATAACAAATTACGCACGGCCACAGAGAGCAGACCTATTTGTTTTCATTTTGGTCTGGCCTTATGGGGGGCAGAACCTTGCTATCCTAGGGCCGCATCTGGCCCTGCTTTAGAGCATTCATATATACACAGAAAATGCTGCGTCACAGGTCTGAGTTCGCTTAAATGGATGAAAGCGACCAAGTAGGAAAACTTAAAACTTAAACTGAATAAAGGTATTTTTCTTGAGGTAGGTATGAGGTAGTATAGGTATGTTTCCAAGCATGGGTGGATTTTTAGAAACTGTTGACTCTCCTTCTCGAGTTTCACTTGAGGGCTGGTTGGGTTTCTGACTGTCAAAAAAGATTTTGGCTGCATGTGGGGTCACTGAGCTGAGCTGGGGTCATTGTTTGTTTCAAAAGAAAAAAGCAGTTTGGCCATAGTCGCTCAAGCCAGAACACAAAACCTACCTGTCCATTGCCTAGGTCTACTTGATGTTGTGCAGAGAGTCAGAGTCAGAGTGTACTTTATTGTCCCCAGGGGGAAATTATTCTTTCTATTAATTATTATTAATTATTCTATTCTATGCTTCTCCCACTGCATTGTATACAGTACTCACATACACAACATACATTCATACAACGAACATAACGTAAAAAATATAAAAACATAGAGAACATAGAGAAACATTGAACTGTTCCTGATACACTGTGCGTTTGTGGATTTGTACTTGACAGCCAACTCGTCCAGTTCGCCAACTACATTCTCGCCAGCCTACCGGGAGACAGACACGGACTCCTCTGGCCTTCCGCTTCTTCACAGGTATCCCCGCACATGAGCCCTGGGAAGAAGGAAGACCGCCTGTACGTACACACACACACACACACACACACACACACACACACACACACACACACACACACACACACACACACACACACACACACACACACACACACACACACACATACTATACTGTATCTGGGGAGGCCAGAAACATTAGAGTGGTGCCACCCGTAAAGGAATATGGTGAAGGAAAACCTAAGGTCAGTAATATTATTACTAAATAACTTGAGCCATAGACATTTTATTAGGATGAAAAATGACATGTCCTGTTTGTCTTTTAGGATTGTTGGTAATTTATAATTGTGCAGGCTCTTGTTCCCTCATCATTGTTTTTTATTTTATTTTTTGAGATGACTGTCTTTTGTTTTGTGCCGTCCCTTGTCCATTGAGTAAAGAAAACATAGTCATGCATTTTCTGTAGGAACAGAGATGGGAGAGCAAAAATGTGAGTGAGAGATTGACAGATCGAGAGCAAGTGTGTGAGAGAGATACCGAGAGAGATACCGAGAGAGAGAGAGAGAGAGAGAGAGAGAGAGAGAGAGAGAGAGAGAGAGAGAGAGAGAGCAAAAGGAAGAGAAACCTGAAACTTTCCAGGCCAGTCCCACTTTCTGTTGTCATAGTCTATCTATTTTGTACACGTCGCACGTCGCCCTTACACCCCCATTTGCGGATACTTAGAGTGTGCAGGCTCACCCTCAGAGGATCCAATTGTATAATGATTAATTTTAGAGATAATTCTATCCAAATTCAACGGGAAAACATACAGTATGAACAGTAGGCAACAATTACAGTTTGAATGCAGAAGTGTTTCTGTCTTGAAACTTGGCTTCCGATGGCTTTATAATGTGCAGATGTGTAAAATTCAGGGAATTGTTAGTGTACATTTACTGTGAACCTGAGGTAATTACCTTTTCTTGACCTTGCCTACCAACACAATCGTTTTTCTTACAAATAACAAATAGTGACATAGATAGAGGGTTGAAGGATGTTGTTTTTTGTTTTATTGTAGAATATAAGATGAAATCATTGTGATTGTTAAAAAGGGGAAGCTAAATGATTTAACCGAGGATATTGTGGCAATTTTGTCTGTAGTAAATACTATGCTGTAGAATGTACTGTACATTGTTCTGTCTAAAGTCCTTACCGATAGTGGATGTCTTAAGACTATTCTTTGTGAATATGTTTGCAGATGTATCCTGAAAATAAAAAGTGAAGGAAAGCATGTGGATAAATATTTTCTTGTCGAGACTGTTTGATTTGCATGATTGAGTGCAACGCTGCATGAAGTTTTCCATGCTGTACAGGCATATTTTTTTCTCTGCTCCGGAAAAGCACCGTAGCACCCCCCTCGCACAAAACCGGTTCTTCTGGTCACAACTTAACCGCTAGAAGACTTTTCTTACACTGTGACACTTATCTGATATTCTTATCCAGAACAGTGTGTAGTTATTATTTTAGTAACAAGGACAGTATGCCCTGGGGCAATGGTTAGATGCTTTATAAGGATGAAGGAAAGCAGAATATTTGGTGACACTTTACTTGACGCCAGCGTCATACGTATGACATAACAGTGTCATAACAGTGTCATAATAGTGTCATGAACGAGTCATAAACATAATGCCAATGTCATAAAGGTCTTATGGCAATGAAAAGTTGGCATTGTTAGGCCTGCCTTTGTCATAACCGAATTTACTTAAAGACAAAGTCATACAATGTTTATGACATTGACATAATGTTTATGACACATGCATGACACCGTTACGACACCGTTATGTCATACCGGTATGTATGACGCTGTTGTCAAGTAAAGTGTTACCCGAATATTTACTCCCCTTATCCACGTTCTTTCAACTGGAGTGGGATTTGAACCTGTGACTCTTGAGACCCCTGACCAACTCTGTATCCTTTAGGCCAGCGTTTCTCAACAGGGGTGCCGGGGCACCCTGGGGTGTCGCAGGCCCCCGTCAGGGGTGCCGCAGAAACATGGCTGATAAATAAATTATGTAATATATAATACATTTTTTCTAAATTGATTAAGTTAATGCTAGTCAGTGGAATCTTTCATCTGCCATTTACGCACAATAAAGTAAATATAGGTCGCCCCAGTCAGCTGCAACTTCGAACGTAGGTCGTGTGACGTCTCCAAATGTGCTACTTTTCTAAGCTTGTGTGGTATCGGATGCGATGCCATGTTACGGCTTGTTGGTTTGGGGTGCCTTGAAATTTTTCATGAATTGAAAGGGCGCCTCGCCTAAAAAAAGGTTGAGAAACACTGCTTTAGGCCAGTGGTTCCCAACCTTTTTCTTCAGGGACCCATGTTTTTACCATTGTAAGCTTTGGTGACCCAACCGTGCGAGTGCCTGCATGAGAGGGAGTCACATGATACCCTCTGTTTCCTGCGAAAACTCATTTTAGTTGTTTTATTCCTTACATTTTGTTGCTTCTATGCATTATTCTTTAAATAAATGCTTTGTCGTTTATTCAACATTGGCTATTTAAGGTATTTAAAATGAAACCCCTCAAAATCAAGAACGCTTCGCGACCCCCTGTGGATCTTTGGCGACCCATAGGTTGGGAACCACTGCTTTAGGCCAGCTACTTTAATTTGTCAACGCCATTGAGGTTTTGCTTAAGTCTGGTCCACTTTCAGAAGCCCCACAAACAATCCTAAGACTTCACTCAAGAAGGAGTTGTTTTATTTTAATGTTTTCTTTTGTCATTCTCTTGTCCACACGGGCAATTGGCTGTACAAAATCATCCATGACATGTGTGCATGCCATTCTTGCTGCGTTTGAGGAGGGGAATGTTTGAGATTCTGAGCTTGACATCATCCTCTTCCTTAGTGGTAAATCATAAAAGAATGTGCTCTGAACAAGAGAGAAAGGCAAAGCATACATTGTCATCCTAATCATGCTTGTCTACATATATGTCAAAGAAGGAATTTCTAACCAACCATCATTCGGCTATGACGTGTGCTTGTGGGCTTTCTCCCCATCCTGAAACCTGCTGAACAGCTAAATGCCTGTTGCTGGGAAATTAAACTGTAAGGGATTGTGTAATGATTATTTTAATGTCCTTTTACACAGACTGTAAGTGGCATGGCATACATATGACGTTAAACAAGGAAGTGGCTCCAGTGCCTGAGGATAGACTACATTCACCAGCCACTTTATTAGGCACACATTTCCAACTGTTCATTGATGCAAATTCCTGATCAGTCAATCACAAGGTGCCAACTCAGTGCATTTAGGCATGTCAACATGGTCAAGACGATCTGATGCAGGGCAAACCGAGCATCAGAATGGGGAAGAAAGGTGTTTTTAGTGACTTTGAACTTGGCATGGTTGTTGTTGCCAAATGGGCTTGGTTCAAGTATTTCCGACACTTCTGATCTACTGGGATATTCATGCACAGCCATTTCTAGGGTTTACAGAAAATGATCCAAAAAAAGAAAATGTCCAGTGAGCAACAGTTCTGTTGGTGAAAATGCCTTGTTGATGCCAGAGGAAAATGGCCACACTTGTTCGAGCTGAAACAAAAGCAACAGTTGCTCAAAAAAATCACTCATTACAACCAAGGTCTGCACAAGAGAATCTCTGAACGCACAGCACCTCGAACCTTTAGTCAGATGGGCTACAGCACCAGAAGACCCCACCAGGTGCCACTCCTGTCAGGTAAGAACAGGACAATTATATTATAATTTGCATAGGCTCCCTAGAACAATAGAAGATTGTAAAATGTTGCCTGGTCTGGTGAGTCTTGATTTCTCACTTCACTTGGGTGGTATGTTCAGAATTTGGCGTCAACAATATGAAAACATGGATCCACCCTACCTTCTATCAAAAGTTCAGGCTGGTGGTGTGGTGGCATAGGGACATTTTCTTGGCTCGATGTGGGCCCCAAAGGATCAGTTGAACTTTGGAATGCCACAGCCTATCTGAGTATTGTTGCAGGGAGATCAGTGGAGTCATTTCTGAAGGCAAGAGGGGGTGCAATCTAGCACTAGGAAGGTGTACCTAATAAAGAGTGTAGTGTCACATATTATAGGCCTATTCATATTGCATTCCATTCTGTTCACTTACTGGATAGTATTATGTTGACTTAGGGATCTTATGTTATTTTACCTTATGTTGACTTAAGGTTCGATTCGTGGACCTCTTTCATTCAACTTTTACATCCTAGCTCTTGGTCAAATCTCAAAACAGTACAAGCTCTTTTCATAGCTATGCAGATGACACTCAAATTAAAATTGTATTTGTCTTCAAACCTCCCCACTCTGGAAGGAGTCTTCAGATTTTTGCATCCTCAAGCCCGAAGCAGTCTCCTCTATACTACTGGTTGTGCCTTGGGTAAAATCCGGACAGGGTGAAATGGCCTTTAGCCATTTTGCTGCCAAATGGTGAAAAACAGCTTTATTTTCATCTGCCTTTAGTTAAGTGTAGTTATCTTCTCTCTCTAATTCTTTCTATTCTTTCTACCTTCTATATTTTCTCTGCTCTCCTCTCATTCTCTCCTTTCAAGCACATTGAATGACAGTTATTATATGATCGTGTGTTAGCTGTACAAACCGTATTGCTATTGCTATTATGATGCTCAGCAATGTTCAGTTTTGTTCACTGAGTATTTTCACTTTTATGCATACTTATGCCGAATCCCATGTCTAATTTCTACTCCTACCCCTACGTCTTATCCGTGCCCCTCGTTCGTTCAAACGGAGCCGTAAGGCGTAGGGCTTGAAACGCAACCCCTACGAATTGAGACACCCCTTCAACGATCACGAAATGACTCCCATAGCATTGAAATACCAGCCTCTCTACGGTTAAACCAGAGATATTGCTTGTAAATACTTGCAGCCAAATGTTTAAGGCATTCACAATGCATTCGGGGAAATCTGTCGTACCCTTACCCCTACCCCTCTGTCTTAACGTGAATCTCCACTACCCCAACACGTGAACACCCAAAACGGAGGGGAAGGGGAAAGGCGTAGGGCTAAGGGCTAAAATGGGATTCAGCCTTAGTATGCTCACTTTAGATGTGAGGTCATGATGTTCGAATGCTGTTAAATTCTGTGGCTGCTTGGGCCATATCGCTTGACTTTTACTAATAAGCTTCACAAGACTTTTCTTCTGAACCACAACCTTTGTCATGCTTATATATTCTATATGTTCCCACACACTGAGTAATCACACTCCTGAAGGTGTATGCCAGTGTTATTGAGGATGGCGTATAGAGTTATTCTGTGTATTTTGAGATTTAACAAATCCCTGCCCCAGGTGGGTTGCCATATTGTCTTCAGGTCCTCATTAAGTTCATTATACCCTGTGCTTGGGCAATGCAATCACCCATTTGTTATGCTAATAAAGCTTCTTGAACTTACTTAAGTAGATAGAGGACATTTATTGTCTTGCAGGCCATACAATTTTTAATCCAAATTAATATTGCAATGGGTACAAGATAAAATCTGCTTTTTGTGATTAGTTCGGTTGGTAAGCCTATTTTTTTATTTTGAAACTTCTTTTTGCAAGTTCCCCATGGGTGGTAGCTATTTCATGGAGGAAGGAGGTATACACACACACACACACACACACACACACACACACACACACACACACACACACACACACACACACACACACACACACACACACACACACACACACACACACACACACACACACACACACACACACACACACAAACAGTAAACAAGACCAGCGTAGGAGCTACAGCAGCATAGCATTATGTATTTTAGAAGGTCTGACCTGCTCACTGTTATAGCCTATTTTATTATACAGAAACTTTAAGATTTAAAACAAGTTATATGCAGACCACCTACTCTAAACTTTTAACTATTTCATTTAACTCAACCACAAACCAAACCATTGTTGCAATATAACTGCCACTGATAGTTTTGCGTGTCCGGCTTCATGATATCCGAGAGCTGATTTCCTGGTGCTTTCCGGTACAAGAATAGCAGACATACGTAGGTGACTCATTGTTTTGGAGTTCATGTTTGGGGTGCTTTACCTTACACTTTCATTTGTATTCCTTTCAAAACCACGTTCATGATGATGACTCACAGACACATGCTGACTGACACTGCCAAATGGTAACTCAATTGGTGTAAAAAAAATCTGAGTATCGGTTGAAAGTTTTTGCACCTGACTTGCATATAGTTTTACGAAATGTCCTATCAGACCCTAACTAATAATAACAAAACCATATTCTACATGACTCATAATATAGTAAAGATTTGTGTGGTGTGGGATATAAAGAGTTACGTGTGTAGCCTACATTTGAGTTGGCATTCTTGATCATATCATACCTACTCTAGGTGCACTTGATAAAGTGTCCTTGGGGTGTGCCACCGCTGAGGTTGTTGTCCTTACCTCAAATCTCCACTAGGGGGAGGGCATCAGCCGTAGCCTCTTAGTGCAGATGGGGTCGCCGGCGGGCCTATTCACTATTTGCTGAAAATACTCAACTACATCATAACAACATTGGTATGACTTTACTGAGAGCCTTAAGTAACAGATCAAGACATAGCCATTACAATGTTGGTGACAGTAAGGTTATAACATAGGCTCTGCACTAAGGGGTTAAGGTGATGGTACACAGGACAACTTTGTAATCATATCAATGTACATGTGCAACAATACTGTGAGATATAAATGCATTTTAGGTCATCAAGTTCTATATTTTCAGGATAATGAAAAAAAAACAGTTATTCAACTTTTAGGGCAGTGAGAATTAAAGGAGTCTTGACTAGTGCTAATGGTGAACAGTTAAATTCACCACTCATAACCATATTGTCCCATTAGATCAACTTTTGACTTCAGGTGTGTCACCAGAGCTGTGGCATGCATGCGTGATTGGGGTTCGTATAGCACCAGTGGCTCAACGATCTCAAAAAGGTCATACTGCAGTTTAGCCAGGCCATGAGGCCGATCCTGCTTAAAAAGTGCTCCTGTCAGTGCATACTGATTATTCAGGTTCCAGGGCAGAGAGCCTGTAAACATCTCCAGGTAGGTAAGTCCAAGAGACCACATGTCTGACATGCTGGTGCAGCGTTCATTGTGCAGGAGGAGTTCGGGGGCCATGTACAGCTCCGTTCCGGCTGATCGAGGTCCACAGAACGACCCGGAAGCAGAAAGCCCGAACTGAGCCAGAGAATCTTTCATGTTGGCCAACCCCCAGTCTGTGATGTAAGCAGTCTTCCTCCTTTCAGAGACCTTCATTAGAGGGAAAGACAAGGTTGTAAGTTCAGTGTACAATCCATGTAAGGAAAAAATAGATCACATTTTTCTGTTTACAGATTCTTTGAACAACCAAGATATTTGCTGGCTTGATGTCTTGATGGATGATGTTTCTCTCATGAATGTACTCAACCGCCATTCCAATGTCCAAAGCGACTGACATCTTGTCATCTTCATTTAACTGCAAAAAGGATCAAAGTGATTAGGAATATTCCTTTATTCCCTTTAATTAAATAACACATATAGGCCCATGAAGTCACTGCTAGAGGTAACATTTTAATCAGTTCATGTACTGTACGGACAGAGAGAAGAGAGCCCAACATTGTTGCAAATCCCTCTACTGGTGTAGCCACATAATGCACGCCATACGAGCAGTGGTACGCTGTACGCTGTAGGCCTACTACTCGACTATGACATTACACAGGGCCTTTAGTAATTAGAGATGCACCGGATCCTGATTTTTAGGATCCTGCCGGATACCGGATCCACTGCTTAAGATCCTGCCGGATCCGGAACCGGATACTGGATCCTACGAAAGGGTTGAAACACACGTGGGCCCTTTTTATTACGTTGGCTCAAACTATTTTTTAGACTTATTGGCTTACTGCCACACTGCCTGCACTGGCCGCTTCCAAAGTTCTTTCACTCCATGCAGCAATTGGGGTTGTGAAAGACTGACTGAAAAGCCTAGGCTACGTAAAAAGTAGAGATGCCCCAGATCCTGATTTTTAGGTAACTGCCGGTAACTAACCCTATTATCCTGCCGGATCCGGAACCGGATCTTGGATCCTGTACATCTCTATTAGTAATGCACTGCAACTTGGTCATTGCCATTCTGGTAACAACACATTTATAACACTGTGTTTTAACAGATTAAAAGTCATAAGAAAAGTCGATCATCTTGAAAGTATAGCAACTTGAAAGAGTGTTGGACTCCTCAATTTGATCGGCTCATGTACCTATTACTATATTAGACTGCTAGCACAGAAGATTGGGCGCAAGTCCATCCACCTGTTCAAAACCTACTGCTCAAACAAAAAGTTGAACATCTTAATCAATTAGTTAATCTAGTAGTTAATCTACTATGTTGTGGTGCCACACGAGATTTGGTGCAAATCCATCCACAGATTCACAATTTATTGTTAATAATAACTAAACTAACAAAATATCTTGGTCGAGGAAAAACTCATGATATTCCCTTAATTCACTTTGAACATACGTATTGAAATTGCACAAGCATTACATGTTAATGAAAGCACCTTGATGGGGCAGGTAGTGTGAATTATCTGGTCCAAATTTGCACCATGGATGTACTCATAGGCAATGAGGAGTTGATGCTCTTTTCTGGACACAGCAATCATTTTGACAATGTTGGGATGTGAGAGACACCTGTGACAGATCATTCATGGAAGCAATTAACTCATTGGCTTTTGTCAGAATTCTAAATGCAATATGGATGATCCAATAAGGCAGGGATATCAAACTCAGGCAGGGGTTCAAATCTGATACGCCGAGTCATTTTATTCGGCCCGCGAAATCATCTAAAATGTGTATTGGCCCACATACACCATTAGTGTATAGTTAAGCAAAACTTGAACATGAACATTATTAAGTGCATGCACGCACACTTTTAGCCCATGTTTTAAAATAAATAGTGAGTTTGGCCTGAGATTTTGTTCCACATCTTGATTTTGGCCCTCAGTCAATTTGAGTTTGATGCCCCTGCAATAAGGTAACCATGCGGATCATTATAGCAGTGTAATACAGTGGTATGATGTGATAAGGTAAACATGCGGAGCAGTGTAATACAGTGGTGTGATGTGATAAGGTAAACATGCGGAGCAGTGTAATACAGTGGTATGATGTAGGCTAATAAGGTAAACATGCGGAGCAGTGTAATACAGTGGTATGATGTAGGCTAATAAGGTAAACATGCGGAGCAGTGTAATACAGTGGTATGATGTAGGCTAATAAGGTAAACATGCGGAGCAGTGTAATACAGTGGTATGATGACTTCCAGGCTCTTAGAGGGACATTCCCTGATGGGCATCATCTTGACAGCAACAGGGGTCCCCTGATAGGATCCTCGATACACGCTGCCAAAAGAGCCTCCACCAATGAACTGCTTCATCTGGATGGCATCTTCGTCAACAAAAGGGATTTTGCTAATGAAACCTAATGTAACACATACACAAACAAACATACACACAATAAGGACTTTGCGATGAAGCCAGTGTTTACATATTTAATGATTTAAATGTAGGGCTTGCTACTGGCTTTGCAAGGCCACTTTGATACACTGACAGAAATTCCACACACAAAATTGGGCACAAATGAAACTGGAAATGAAAGAGAGGACACCTTTGGTCGTATCTCCCTCTAAATTAGTGGGCTTGAGAGCCGAGGATAGAGATTCATTTTTCAGAACAAGAGAAGCAAATCCGGAATCACTCACTGTGGAAGAGAAGAAAACATACAATATTTGAAGAATACTCTAACTGAAATAACCTGATGATGTAAGAAAGAATTGAGATGAGCTGAGATGAATAAATCGATGTAACTAACCCTAGTTATTTGAGAGATGAATATGAAATAATAATGTTAACCAACCTAATCAAATGAAATAGTAAATATAGTAATACTATTATACATATTGTATGGAACAGTCATGGGAAACCTGTATTCAGATACAATCCCATGCTGCATATTCCAAATGACCTGGTTTTACCTATCTAAATATCACCTGCCCAATTTCTCCATGTGGACAGGTAAAACCAGGTCGCTTGGAATATCACGGGTCATGAAACTGTCAGTTCAACTAACTTTTAGGAGGTTCAATTTTGCTCTGTGCTTGTTTCCTTGGGGTTCCATGAAGACACACATTGTGTGCTGCCACCATTTCTTCTATCTTCTCCAGCAGCTCTGTCACCTGGCCAACATCAGTCTTCTTGTTGTTAAAAACATGGTACCTGTTCCCACATTTCTCCACAACCCACTGAAGACCCTCTCCTCCTCTCTCAATGTGCTGCTCAATACTTGTGTCTCCAAGCCAGTCCCCACAGGTGAACAGCACTAATGTCTGATTCCAGACCTTCTCACCCAGAAGCTCCAGGTGTTCCTGCACTACTCCTCTATATGTCTCTGTGAATGAGTCACTCGCATCAATAACCAGGAGTAGAGCATGGGGTCCTGGAGGACATAGAGATACACTAAGGGCAATCTCTTTTTTATCACGTTCAGTGATAGTCCTTTTCCATCCTGGTGCCTTCACTATAGTGATGTGTCTACCAGCCGTTTCCCCGTGTCTCTTCACACACTCAGCTGTCCTTCCTGAGACATCAAACTGCTGCCTGGTCAGGATGGTGTTTCCTGATGAACTCTTCCCAGCATTTCTGTTTCCCAGCAGTAAAATTCTCATATCTGAAATGCATCCAACACCACCTGGGTACGACAATCAGGTTATTCCATGAGGAAAAAGAACTTCAAACATGTTTCTGTTTGTGCACATAGTATCAGTATCATGTCTCTTTCACATTCAATATCAGTAATGTCTCACCTGCTGATGATCTGATAGTCTCTCTCTGTTTCTGCACCTCCATCTTCCTCTCCTCTACTCTTCTTTCTTCTTCCTTCTTTTTCTCCAATTGCATCTTTACCACAATGTTATCAAATTCAAAGAAATTTCTGCTGTTTCCTGCCACAAGCTCCTCTATCTTCTCCAGCAGCTCTGTCACCTGACCAACATCAGTGTTCTCGTTGTCTAAAACATGGTACCTGTTCCCACATTTCTCCACAACCCACTGAAAAGCCTCTCCTCCTCTCTCAATGTGCCACTCAATGCTTGTGTTTCCCAGCCAGTCCCCATAGGTGAACAGCACCATAGTGTGACTCCACACTTTTTCACCCAGAAGCTCCATGTGATGTTGTACTGCTCTTCTATGTGTCTCTGTGAAGGGCCTATCCACCCTAATGACCAGGAGTAGGGCATGAGGTCCATAAGGAAACAGAGACACACTTAGAACAATTTCTCGTTTATCACGCTCAGGAGTGTTTTCTGTGGAGTAGTTCTTCCACCACCCTGGTGCTTCCACTACAGTGATGTGTCTGCCGGCTGATTCCCCTTTTCTCTTCACACACTCAGCTGTTCTCTCTGAAGTATCAAACTTCTCTCTTCCCAGAATAGTGTTTCCTGACGAGCTCTTCCCGGCATTTCTGTATCCCAGCAGTACAATCCACATATCTGAGATGTGTGCAACACCACCTGGCCACAAGAATCAGGTCATTGAAGACTGTTTTTATCTGTCACACTAATATAAGTAAGTAATTTGTATTTGTATGCATGCACAGTAAATGTTGCGGTGTTAATTCAACACTTAGAGAGTTCATTTAAGTCCAAATGATGTCAAATCAACTCTCTGAGTGTTAAATGAGCACTGCAGAATTTACTGTGTGGGAGGGAGGGAGAGGGAGGGAGACAGAGAGAGAGAGAGAGAGAGAGAGAGAGAGAGAGAGAAAGAGAGAGAGAGGGGGGGGGGCTGGGGAGGAAGACAGAGTCAGTATGGCAGTATGCATTACCTGCTGATGATATAAGAGTCTCTCTCTGATTCTGCACTCTCTTCTTCCTCTTCTCTGCTCTTTCTTCCACATCCTTATTTTTATCCAAGTCTTTCTTGAACGTATGTTCGTCAGAGTCAACGGATTTATGAGCAGACCTACTGTATACTGCCCCCATCTCTTTTATTTTCCAGCAGCTCTGTCACATGGCACATGGGAGTAACTGTTCAAACATCTGCTCAGGTCCCCCCCAGTCAGTCTCCACAGGTGAACAGCATTTCTTTGAAATTGAGCTTGCTACGTCTTTTTATTTTATTCCAGGTTTCTTTTCACCAGAGTAAATGGCTAAAGTACTTATATGAAAATATCACAGCAGCATTTCATGGTAGTCTTAGCCCCCATGCATATCACATAGCATTAGACTGTCAATATAAACACTTTCATGTTCAAGTTTGGTCTCATAGACTGTTGGCGTTTTTTTGTTTTTTTGCTAGCTGGGATCAGGGTACAAGATCTATAGTCTAAGCCAGTGTTTCCCAACCTTTTTTGTGTCGTGTACCCCCTATGCCTTTTCGTTGTACTATGCGTATCCCCTAACTTTTTTTTATTGCAGTGTGACTATGCATTTGTTAAAATTATATTTTTTCCAAGTACTCCCTGCAGTGTGCTCGCTTACCCCTAGTGGTACACGTACCCCTGGTTGGGAAACACTGGTCTAAGCAGATCTGGACAAACCAGTTATCTCTCCTCCACTGTTACAGACTTCCCACTCTATCTGCTTTCACTTCCTGTGAGTCTAAAGCAAACAAAAACACACAGCAACAGAAAAAAATTGTAGACTGCATTTTAGAAACTGTGGACATTTTGGTTCAACTCCTAGCTCCTGATGATCTGGGTCTTTAAAGCTGATTTGATGTGATTTGAAGTGCCCAACTACCCATCGTACCCTACCAGCTTCAATATTGAATGCCGCAAAAACAGACTTGGTACTCTACGTTATATAACACTTTACAGATGATTTTATCCAAGGCGAAGTGGACGTAACTACCATTGAGGACACAGAGGTCATGTCCTCTTTATTTTTTTCAGCAATGTAAAATGTATCTATTATGAAAATCGACATATGATCAACAATGATAATTTCAGTCTATATACACGTACGCCACCCCCATTTATCCTCAAGGCAGTGATTAATGACAACAAACTTAAGAGCTTGACTGAAGTGTTTGAAGCATTTTAAATGTACAGTATACAGTACGGCACACAGTATTTGACCTCGGTATTTGAAAATGTCTAGTTACGGCCCTGCGTTACGACTTAGTTAATTTACCGGTACGTGTAGGGCATTGGTTACAGTCCCTGGAGCAGTGTGGGGTTAGGTGCCTTGCTCAAGGGTACCTCAGCCAAGGAGTGAGAAGGGAGTGTAAGAGTGGGATTTGAACCTGCAACCCACTGATCTAAAGCCCATCTCTCCAACCACTAGGCCATGGCAGCCCACGACTGCCACTTAAACAAAAAGTCAAGATTTGACATCTTAAATGTTCATCACTGTGCATACATATTTTACCATTGGGCATTTTTATGTCCAAATACACAATATCTTGAAAGTCCATTCACTTAAACAAATGGCTTGGTCATTGTTAACTGTATTAATTATTAAAACCTACTTTTATTTTGATGTTCTCTGCCCAATTTCTGTAATTCTCGTTGCTCCAAAAGGCTTAATCCCTCCTTGATCAAAAAATTTGGAAGGTTTGACAGCAGTCACCTTTCCGTTCTTTTTTAAATGAAACAATTGAGACAGCTGGCAAGGCCGCAGTCAGCAGGGGGAACTGCTTCAACCAGTATCCTAGTATTGTTGTCAGTTATGAAAGCAGTGCAGCTCTGATTTGTGGGTATTGTATTGATTTGGCACTGGATGGCAACTGCCACTAGTGTAAAGCATGAATATAGGCTAAATATTCTCACTGTGCTCAGCTTCTCACTGTCCTGGCTTAACTCATGATCAAGCCACGATAAGTTAACCAAAAAACTCTGTCTCACCTCAGCTGTGACTTTCTCATAATTCAATATCTTCAAATTGATTATGCCATCATGTTTTTTAGTGTCACATGCTTGTGTTTGCTCAAAAAGTACCATACATTTGACTTCTGTGTTTTGAGATTAATATGTGCATGACTTTTCCGATGTGTTTTACTTTAAGGGAACACTCCTGACTTCCAATCGTAAATACACCTCAACTCCACACTGGGGAAGCAACAGGATCTGTAATGAGCAAATGGGAGCATGCTGTAGGAAAGTATAGAAGCATCCTTAATGTCACCCTGATATGCTGAAGAGCAAATATTCATTGGAATTGGTTTCAATTCTACCACAAAATGCTATTATTCAGTCATAGTTCACCATGAATAGGTTTCCTCTGTCCTGAGGTGGCAGATTTCTCTCCTATTTCTTGGTGACCGTACAAGTACCACTTATGACCACAGGGGGGAGACAAACCTAATTGAAGTGAAGTAGTTTGTCCATCCAGTATTTAAAATACATCTATTTTTATTTTATATGTTAAGTCTAAGAGCAGAAATGTAAAAGACAACATTGATGTATACATTTTTTATTATTGGCTTTATTTGTTTTCATGAAACATATCTGCTGTAAACCTCTATGGTAATGAATGAATGAATCAATGAATGTATGAAACCAAACACACAGACAGTATGTCAGAATGTTCTCTATGGGTAACAATATCTCATTTACACACAGGTACCATCATCACCTCACTACTGAACCAACTCATCTTTGACAGTGCCGTTTTGTTTTGCCCATTTGCTCTCTGCAGCGTGTCTCTGGAAACTGCTCCAGGTGAGAGCAGCATGTCCGTCATCAGCTGGAACAGGTCAGCATGACCCACCACTTGCCTGAAGAAGAGTTGGCTGATAAGGCTGTGAGGAATAGTCTGCAGGAACGAGGCGGTCGGGTCAGGAGAACCCTGTGTGGTTCCACCCTCAATAAACTTTGGGACTTGAAGTCCAGGAATATCTGAAGTAGAAATGAGAATGTATTTCCCAGAATGTATTTCCGATGTAATTCCGAGTTGCATTATATTAGACATACTAGTGGTTGCACACTATGTATGTTTCTGCAATGTACCTGGAAGAAATAGTCACTCAAATGAAATACTAGATAGAGCCATTTAGAGAGCAACTCAGTAAAGGCATTTGTTCTCGATGATTAAGTTTCCAGGGATGAAAGGCAGGGTGTGGGACAGTAGGCTATAGGTAACATTTGCTGGTTGATAATCATACAAAACTCCTGTGTCTTTTCATTTCAGGTATAGAAGTATTTCATGCTTGCTGCACTCTTTAGGGACTGGACTGCCTAAGGCAGGGGTTCCCAAACTTAACCATGCCAAGGTCCCCCATAGACTGGTAGATTCCAGCAAAGGCCCCACTGACATGGACCGTACCACACTATTTTTTCTGTGCCCCTGGTTTCACAACTTGAAGTTTGTGCATTCCTAAACCCAAATTCTAAGCCTATTTTTTGCCCCCACTTTGAACACCCCTGGCCTAAGTCAAGTCAAGTCAAGTCAAGTCAAGTTTATTGTCAATTTCTTTACATGCACTGGTCATACAAAGAATTTGAAATTGCGTTTCTTGCTCTCCCATGCAGACATAGACTAATCTAGGTAAGGACATAGACAGTATAGACATAGACAGTACTCATACATGGACATAGACAGTATGGACGTAGACATTGCTCATACAGACATTTAAAGTGCAAGACTGGACAACAGAAGACTTGTAGAGAACATACATTAAGAGGAGGTATTTTGTTGTTCTTTTTCCTGAAAGTCCTTTATAGCGTTCTGACATAGTAATAGTAGCATTTGAAGAAATAAATAATTAAAAAAAGGTTTTTATTTAAATACACCAGCAGCAGTATGTGTGTGTGTGTGTTTGTATGTGTTTTGTGTGCGTGTGTGCGTGTGTGTGTGTGTGTGTGTGTGTGTGTGTGTGTGTGTGTGTGTGTGTGTGTGTTTAGTGCAGGTAGAAAGTGCGGTGTGCGTCTGTGTGTGTGTACCTGTGTATGTGTGTGTGTGTGTGTGTGTGTGTGTGTGTATGTGTGTGAGTATGAGTTGTGTGTCAGTGTGTGTATGTTTGGGTTTAGTGCAGAAAGTGCAGTGTGCTTGTGTGTGTGTGTGTGTGTGTGTGTGTGTGTGTGTGTGTGTGTGTGTGTGTGTGTGTGTGTGTGTGTGTGTGTGTGTGTGTGTGTGTGTGTGTGTGTTGTGTGTGTGTGTGTGTGTGTGTGTGTGCATGTGTATGTTTTGAGTTAGTGCAGGTTGAAAGTTCAGTCACAGATGTAGTAGTGCAGTTGGAGTGTTCAGTCGCAGATATGGTGGTGGGGATGAGGGGGGGGAGCGTTGTCAGTGGCCTGGCTGGCTAGAGGCTGACAGTGAAGGGAGAGTGGGTTGAGTGTTCAGTATCTTGATTGCTTGATGCATCGTGCTGCTTGTAAGCCTGGTGGTACGGGAACGGAGGCGCCTGTACCTCTTTCCAGAGGGCAGGAGGCTGAACAGTTTGTGTGCAGGGTGGCTTGTGTCTTTGATGATCATCAGTGCTTTTCGGGTGAGGCGTGCGGTGTAAATGTCCTGCAGGGAGGGGAGTGGTACTCCAATGATCTTCTTCGCTGTGTTCACAACACGCTGGAGTGTCTTCCTGTTTTTCTCCGTGCAGCTTCCTCCCCACACTGTGATGCAGCTGGACACGACGCTCTCTATGGTTCCTCTGTAGAATGATGTCATGATGGAGGGTGTAGCACTTGCCTTCTTTAGTTTGCGCAAGAAGTAGAGACGCTGATGGGCCTTCTTCGCCAGTGATGTAGTGTTGGTGGTCCAAGAGAGGTCGTCGCTGATGTGCACTCCAAGGAACTTGGTGCTGCTCACTCTCTCCACAGCATCACCGTCGATGGTCAGTGGTGGCAGTTGTTTTTGGACCCTCTGAAAGTTGACAACAATCTCCTTGGTCTTGTTGACATTCAGCAGGAGGTTGTTGTCTTTGCACCATCTGGCCAGCAGGTCTACTTCTTCTCTGTAGTGGGTCTCATCGCCCTTAGTGATGAGGCCCACCAGTGTTGTATCATCCGCAAACTTCACTAGATGGTTAGTGCTGTGGGTCGTTGTGCAGTCATGTGTCAGCAGCGTGAACAGCAGGGGGCTGAGAACACAACCTTGCGGAGCCCCCGTGCTCAGGGTCAGGGTGCTTGAGGTGTTATTCCCTACCCGTACTGCTTGTGGTCTCTGCATCAGGAAGTCCAGCAGCCAGTTGCAGAGGGAGGTGCTGAAACCTAGTTTGTCCAGTTTTCTGATGAGTTGTTGTGGTATTATGGTATTGAATGCTGAGCTGAAGTCAATGAACAGCATTCTCACATATGAGTCTTTATTGTCCAAGTGGGTGAGGGCTGGATGGAGGGCAGAGCAGATTGCATCCTCCGTGGATCGCTTGGCTCGGTATGCGAACTGGTAGGGGTCCAGGGTGGGGGGTAGGGTGGCTTTGATGTGTGACAGGACTAGCCGTTCGAAGCACTTCATGATTATGGGCGTCAGTGCTACAGGACGGTAGTCATTGAAGCATGATGGTGATGATTTCTTCGGCACGGGTATGATGGTAGCAGCTTTGAAAAGTGATGGGATGACTGCTTGCTCCAGAGAGATGTGGCGCAAGTCACTGTATCCTCCAGTTTTGTGGAGTGTGTGTGTGTGTGTGTGTGTGTGGACTGTGCAATACACTCTTAAGTTTGTACTGCACTGATTTATGATCACTTTACTTTTTGCAGAATGTCTTCATGCATCTTACCAGGATATTGTTGCGTCCAATGGAACGTGCCCAGAACTTCTGGGTCATGACAGCACCCAACCAAATCAAATATGATGGATAGTAGTTTAAATGTGTACTTCTAACAATTAAGTTTAAAAAAAAAATCTTACTCTGCACTTTAAGTGGAATATTCTGGAATATTACATAATAGAATGTTACAGAACATTATGAAGTACCATTTAGTTGACACCTCACCGATTAAAATAATGAGAATCTTGATTACATTCAGTTCATACAGTCGCATATTTATTTCTCACTGTATCTTTGTCATCACTGAAGAATAGCAATACAATGAACAAATACATCCAGTAAAAATATCGGTCTTCAACAGCAGTTGATTTTACATTCCCCCAAGTTAAAGTTAAAAACAACACAAAAACTTTGCCGGTGTGAATCTTCAACAAAAATAATAAAATGATTATGAACAAAAAAATATATCAGGCTGAACATATGTGAATATTCATCCCACCTCACAGACTTGGCCTCGACTGCATCAGCATAGATCATCGATATAGAACAATCGCCGTCATGTTGACGATCCACTGCCTACTGGATCAAAATGTCTCAATTTGATTGACGCCATCTTTATGCGCTGATAATGAACACCAATTGCAGACAAGGCGATACACAAATCATTCTGTAGGTGGTGTGAAAACAAGAGGAATCCAGTTCTAAGATGGCAGTGCCTGACGCTGATCAAGCCAAAAGGCTGAAGTCAACATCTGATGTATTGTTCTATGTCTATGGTACAAGATGAGCTCGAGGTATTGGCTATATAAGACGCTATGGCAGTCTTTGGGTGCTTTCCAATATGCGACCTTGCATCCTCCACTTGTGCTTGTGGCCTCGTACCAGGAAGTAATGTCATGATGACATCACGGACAACAGGCTTAATATCTCGCAAAAGCTCATTGTAAAGTAATTTTGTTCATTTGCAAACTGGATGGGGAATGAAATGTTTTGGGCTAGGCTGACAGTGGGGAAACTTAATTGTTTTCTCCACAGAGGTGGGACATTAGCAAAACGTGAGGCCACAAGCACAAGTGGAGGACGCAAGGTCGCATGTTGGAATGCACCCTCTAAATCTGAGACTTGGAGGTTTAAGTGATCCTCTGGCCATATCCACGCTATGAAATGTTACAAATGTGACATAATAGAGGCAAATGGCAGACGACGTCCCACATTAACACTTTTAAGAAAAAAATGATACTCCTCTCACACCCAACAAACGGAAAGAGAAACCCTCTGTGATGTGATGTGTTAATGATATGCAATGTCCGCATTGAAGAACCTGTATCAGCATGATGCACATGCTTACTACACAGCCTACACAGTACACACCACCAAAAGCAATCTGAGCCATACAGAAACTCCCCGTAACACTTTGATTGAAGAGGTCTACATCCAGTAAGGGTGTTGTGTAACTGGCATAAGAAGGATGTGATGTGACATCAACATTGTGTCGTTTAGGTTTCTGACGTGGGTCACGACATTCTTATGGCAGTTGCACAACACCCATATTTAAAAGGTTACCGAAATTTCCCTCGTCTCCAGTCATGCTCATCTATTTCTACATGGCCTAGTCAATAGAGAATTTCTTAGCTTTTTAAGTTGGACTTAAGTTGGAATTAAGTTGGCTGTGAGCTTGCAGGTGTGTCGGAGATGGCCCATGACTCACTCAGCAGACAATTTGAAAAAACTACTGCACAACGACCATTTCACTGTTTTCTTTAGTACACAACGTTTCGGACCTAGACCTTCACCTTTGGTCCCAGACCTTCATCTTTGAAAGTTTTACCTGATGAAGGTCTAGGACCGAAATGCTGTGTATTAATGAAAACAGCAAAATGATCAGGTGTACGGGAGTTTTTTTTTTCAAATTGTCTGCTTTTAAGTTGGAAAATCAGGAGATTTTGCAGACTTGAACTTTTATACCTCTTCTAAAATCAATAAGGGCTGCTAAGCTGACTAGAGGAGAGGTCCAGAGATTTTGGTCAGAGTCATGGTGACAAAATAATGAGACTAAACATGGAATACATGGAATGAGCCACAGCTGTTAGCTAGAGCAAATTTTAAGAGATGAACACAAAGACATCTCTAATGTGGCATACAGGTGTTGACGTTTATCTCTGTTGTTTGACAGAGGTGCAGCACCCAGATTGTGGTGAAAGTGTGTGCTCAAGGTCTTCCACGGTACTGAATGTAGACTAATCTAGAGAGTACTTACCATAGAGGTAGGAAGAAGAGACAAGAGTGGCCACGGCAATGGCTGACAGCACCAGAAAACCGCTGGCGGTGCCGCTATCTTGTGTAGGTAGACCTGTGCTATGAAGTCTATGTGAATATGAAGGGACACCACACTCAAGGGCAATATTAGTAAACGGCTCAATATCTACTTAATCATATGAATCGATATACTTTTTAAAAAAATCAGTTGATATTAGTCAGACAGTTGGGGGTGTAGCCACTGGTCTCTCCTGCTACCTCTATGACTTAACATATTCCAGCCATGCTTCAGCCCCTTCCAGCAGAACTACAATTCCCAGCAGGCCATGCTGTTGTATGCCTATCAACACAACCATGTGAAAACAAATGCAAAAGGGATACCTGTATGCATTTCTGCCACATACCAACCTCATTTTTTGTGTGTGTTGTTGACTTCAGCAAAAAATCTGTATAAATATAGAGGAAAAGCTTTTTTTCCCAAAATAAATAGTTGGTACTCTTGTCAAAAAGCTTTATAAAAACATATATTGTTGAAATCCAAATCATCAGTTCTTTCAGCAAATGAAAGAAGTTTGAGATGAAATGTCCAAAAATAAAATAAAACCAATATCCAGCTGTCCAAAGAATGTGTACTAAAATGCATTGTAAATAGAATGCATTATAAATAAAATACAGATAGTGAAAGAGGGCATGGAAGCCAATGTCCATTTCAGTCCTTTTTTCCTCCCCACCCTCAATGAACACACACACACACACACACACACACACACACACACACACACACACACACACACACACACACACACACACACACACACACACACACACACACACACACACACACACACACACACACACACACACACACACACACACACACACAGCGTAGACCGATCCGCGTGATGTTTAGTTGACCTTCTTGTCGTCTGCCGAGACGTGGTTGTTGTGTGTGTGACTCTGCTGGTCGTGGGGAGTGAAGTCTGTGCAGAAGCCATTGCTGTTACTCTTGCTGGCCAGCGGAGGGGGCTGCTGGATGCTGGGGGAACTGGGCTGGGACGACCCGGAGCACAGCAGGTGCCGCTCCACAAAGTCTGGACACCGCTCCACAAACTGCCTGAACTCCTCTGCAAAAGGGAATTAACCCAAAGGCAAACAATTAGCATGCAAGACTCAAAGTAGCGTCCCTGTGCACAGCCACTGTCCAGGTGCTGGTGATGTGCAGTAAAAGTAATCCAAGTAAAGGAAGGATGAATCACCGCACACTGGTATTCTTTGCTGGTAGTTTATTTGGTGAACTAAATAAACTACCAGCAAAGAATACCAGTGTGCAGTGAGTCATCCTTCCTTTACTTGGATTACCATGCAAGCTTTGGTATCAGAGTCAGAGCAGAAGGGGCCAAATGCACAATGGTTTTGCATATGATCATCATGCCATTTGTATCGGCAACCTGCATTCATTAGTTAGTACACAATCCAGTGCCACATATTCCAAATGATGTAGAATCACCAGTCTTATTCAACCAAATTGACAGACTGGTTGAATTGTTACCTGGTTGAATTGCACAGGTAAAACCTGGCCGTTTGGAATATGGCAATGGATTCTAAATAATGAATCCAGGCCCACCATCATTTGTCATCTGACCTGGCTCTCGGCAGCTTTACCGTACATTATTATTTTTTAATTTCATTAGCCCTACTTCTGAAATTAGACATCTTTCTTGATTTCTCAGTGAGAATGACCATTATTAACAAGTTTCTGAGACAAGTGCTATGGACAAAACCTTTATTTTTTTTCTTTATTTTTACAAAAAATATTTCATTATTACAGTTAAAATAAAAAATAAAAAAAAAATGGAGAAATGGGCCAAAATTCCTAGGACATGTGCCAACCTAGTTAATAACTAATCAAAGAACCTGGTGTCACTTTTGGTTCAGAAAGGGTACCGTATTGATTATATATTAATCAAGGGGCTAATAATGATTGTAATTTTTTGATTTTTTTTGTTTTAACATCATGTATTTGTTTCCAGAATAACAAACTTAGAAATCAAGAGAGGTGTCTAACTGCAGTTGGGAGGTGATAATAATTATTAATTTTCCTCAGTCTTTAACTGTGGTTTCGCGAACCTCCACTAGGGGGTTCAGCTCTCTCAACCTCGCCACTCACAATTAAAAGAACAGTCCACCACCTCATTTCTGAAATTTGCTCATATGTAGAGAATACATAGGATTTAGTTCTATATGTGTTTTCATTGCCTAGTTCAACAAGCCATATTAAACGTAGCAATGGAAGTCTATGGTACCAAATAAAACATCATCAAATGTATTTATAAACCACTTTAATATGAATGAAAAATTCACCAGAGTGCAAACCGGCAATTTCATTTCGTCCAGTTATCACTTGGGCTTTCACTTTCACTTCACTTGTGGCTTGATGCTAATAGTTCAATTTTCTTCCAGTGATAAGCTAAACTATGCTAATATATCTAATAACTAATAAATCAATGTACTGAACACACTGAGAATAAAATCATGGTCAATTCACCCAATTCTCCTTGAGAGCGATCAGATTTGAATGTAGTTTTGGAGGGTTCAACATGGAATGAAATGACTGTTTCAATTAAATGACTGTCATGTCACGCGTATGATGGTACCATCAAGCAGTGTCACCTACAGCAGGGATTCTTAACCTTTTTGACGTCGAGGCCCATTTTTTCCAGTGCAGTGTCCCGGGCCCATATTACCCATGTATATATTATAATATTAAATTATATTAGGCTATATTATATTACATTACATTACATTACATTATATTATATTATATTATATAGGCTTATAATATTTATATAAATTATAAATAAATGTTATTTCTGAAGTATCCACAAGGAATAGCCCTATAGGCCTATTAATTAATGCTAATGTTAATCTCATTTAATCTCACTCATCAAATCCACTCACAGTTTAGCAAATCAGAGTCATTCACACATTTGAGTGCCTCAATGACAGCTCAAAGTTTGCGTGACAGCTCTTGACTTGCGCTTTGTAATGAATCTGCTGTTCGGAAATTCAAGACACTCCAGAGCCGGACGGAAAACTTTCCAGCATCACGCAAAATTCGAGAAAGGACCGTCATGTTGGAGTCACTTGGACAAGTATAAGGGATAAAGATTCAGTGACTAGAATTATTTTGAGTAGCCTAACCGCTGAACACCTATTTCTAACTACTAAAACGTGAGGATATTAGGACACAGAAGACGTCGCCAAATCAGCTGGGAACCATAACCGGTTGGTAATTTCTCTTTTTTCAAATAGCCCACTGCAAAGGGTGTTACCATCACAGGCTGTGTTACTGTCTTGTTCTTAATGAATCTCTCACCAACAACAAAAACGCGGGGTGTGGTCATTACGTTATGATGACAGAGTTGCGTTTGAGGGAAAAGACGCACACTAGTAGTCTATTTGATAAGCGCGCGGTCCCACGGCCCAAGCGGCCCAATGGTGCGAAACTGAAAGTTGACTGCGGCCCTGGAGGTTGTGAGCGCGTGCCAACTTTGGTCCGCGGCCCTATGGTTAAGAATCCCTGACCTACAGCACTGTATATATACTTGGACCTACCGAAGGTGAGGCGTCCTGTGTGGGAGGTGTCTAGGACACTGAAGAGGTGTGAGGTGTGCACCTCCTCCACGCCAAAGGTGGTCCTGAGGATTATAGAGAGGTCCTCTTCCCCCACGCCACCGCCATCCTCCGCATCAAATATCTGCAGGGTGAGCAGAATATTAAGCTCGAGTCACATGTCATCACACACACACACACACACAGGCGGAACGACACACAAATATATAAGGGGGGGGGGTTGACAGTGAGAGTGAGTGAGTGAGTGAGTGAGTGAGTGAGTGAGTGAGTGAGTGAATGAGTGAGTGAGTTACTCACTAACTCACTCACACAAGCACGCACGCACGCACACTTTGGGGACTGGGGGGGGGGGCACGAGGGTGAGAGTGAGTGAGTGAGTGAGTGAGTGAGTGAGTGAGTGAGTGAGTGAGTGAGTGAGTGAGTGAGTGAGTGAGTGAGTGAGTGAGTGAGTGAGTGAGTGAGTGAGTGAGCGAGCGACTCACTAACTCACTCACACATGCATGCACACTTTGGGGACTGGGATTAACACAATACAAAAATGTCTATAAGGAAAGCTACCAATAAATAATAAACACTGTATTCTCTATGAAGGGTTTGATGCCTCCAGCTATGGTGCCATATGTGTTGATGCAAAGTCAGGGTTCCCACACTTTTTCAAAAATCATTTTCCAGGACATTTCCAGGACATTTCCAGGACTATTTTTGGATAATTCAGGACGGATATTTCATCCGTCGGACCCACAATTTGGACATACACAGCGACACACAATGCATTTTAGAGACAATGTGACTTTAAGGTTGGAATGAGTTGTAATGAATGAGTACAGTGTGTTAAGGAAGAGGGTACGTCCAAAGACGTCATAAGAGCATAGTATGGCATGGCCGCAAGGGGAGTCACTTTCTTCTTCTGCAGTTAGTACTAAGGAGACTAGTGATAGGAGGGATTACATTAAACACTGACAACTGGATCTCCTCTCTTGACCAATTTTGCGAAGTTACAGAGTTCAGATTTTGTCCATTATGGCGTTGCACCCACTGACCATGAGCACAGTGTCTTTAAGCAATGTCCTCGGACTACACCTAACCCAATGCATTTTCCATTGAGTGATACTTCTTATCCAATGTACATTATTTGCTTAGTACTGGCGGCAAGGTAAAATACAAAGCCACTACCGCCAGGGCTGGAGTGTGGAACAGGTCATAGGACATAGTGAATTTGTGTCAGCTGTAATTAAGGCTGAATGACAGCTGTAATTTAACCATAAACTGAACACTGACGACAGGACATCCTATTTTGACCGGGCCGGAACTTGCAGCAGCTCCTCGCACCCGCAATTCAAATTGCGGAGTTTCCAGTGTCACAATTTTTATCGATCATGGCCTTGCATCCACTGCGCATGGTGTCCCCGGGCTACGCCCCCGTACTACACCGTGGTCAATGCAATTTCCTGCGAATAAGCGTTCTTATCCATTCTATGTTCTTTGTCCAAAGGTATTGACCTGGGTTGCGGTTGAAGATCCCCAGTTGTCCCGCTAGTAGGAATCTGCTGGAGCTTGGCGACCACACCCATATGTCAAATTTCGCAAGCCCAGCACGTGCAACCTCTGTTCAATTGAAATGCTTTCTGATCCACAAAACGTTTATTCGGAATTAAATTGAAAGTGCAATGTAAACTCAAATTATCTCAGAAAGTAATACCTTAATAATAGTCTCTCTCTTATCGCAAAAAATAGTGTACTTGGATTTAAATGCATTCTCCACAAGACTTGACTTTGACTTTTTTGCTCACCAACCATTGTGGGCAGTGGTTTCTGTCTTTCTGTAGGCCAGTTTTGTTGACAGTTTCTTTTTCCCTGGAATATTCTTGCATACAAACAATTGATGCGACTACTGTGATTTGTCACACCAAAGATCAAACTAGCTTTCAAAGTGGCTAGTGAGACTGAAAGCTATGATCTCCAAAAAAGATAGCAGTACAATTTTTTGTAAGGAAGTGCTAGCACTGCCTATTTGTAGGCCTTTTATGACCGTAAGCAGGTTTTCGAGAGATATATAACGCCATGATATCAGCTAGCGACTTTTCAGCAAGCCAACTAGCGACTTCTAGTGACTTTTGGCAACACTGAGTCAAAGAATATGACTGTGTATAAGTGCAATCAAAGATGGCAACCTGACCAAACTGTGTGTGTGTGTGTGTGTGTATGTCTGTGTGTGTCTGTGTGTGGACAATAATGCATTCAATAGATGGATATAAATTGAATCGTCATGTCTACAGTAGACTCGGAGAAGAGTAAAAATAATACCACAAACAAAATCGGGAAAAAGTTGAAGGGAAAAAAATTCAGGACAAATATTTTTTTTCCAGGACATTTGGTGAATTTCCAGGACTTTCAAGGACTTGAAAACACATCTCTAAATTTCCAGGTTTTCCAGGTTTTCCAGGACGTGTGGGAACCCTGATAGTGGCACAGCATGGGCCGGTCTGCGTGTTAATGTGAGCGTACACATTAGACAGCATGCCCATGTACATGAGTGGTGTGTGTGTGTGTGTGTGTGTGTGTGTGTGTGTGTGTGTGTGTGTGTGTGTGTGTGTGTGTGTGTGTGTGTGTGTGTGTGTGTGTGTGTGTGCTTGTGTGCGTGCGTGCGTGCATGGCGTGCGAGTCCAAGCGAGCGAGCTAGTGTGTGTGTGTGCATGTGTGTGTGTTTGTGTGTGTGTGTGTGCGCGCGCGTGCGTGCGAGAGCGAGTGTGTGTTTGTGTGTGCGTGTGTGTAACCCCACCTGGAAACCCAGCTGAATGGTCTCCAGACCTTTGAAGGGCTTGGTGACCATTGATAAGGCGATCACATACTGCCTCAGGTCCATCTGGCCTGTTCCCTGCTGGAGCAAAACCACAGGTGATAAAGATACGAGGGCATGGTGCATGACAAGTTCCTTCCAGAATCAGGCTGTATCTCAAAGTCAAGGATCCTGGCCTTGATAGCACTTCAAACACCCAGTGATTGGTGAACTCCGCGTAGTATCCAATCACTGGGCGTTTCACGTCCTAGCAAGGCCAGGATCCTTGACTTTGAGATACAGAATCAATGTCACATGAGGTCCTGAGCTGCAGGGGCTCAGAATGAAGAGAGTATAACAGACAGTCACGCCCATTTAGAAGACCGGTGATACGTATGCTTCATCTTGGTTGCCGTTTTGTATGTGTGTTTGTGTGATCTGTCTTTGGGTAAATGTATGTGTGTGCTATATGGTTAATAAATGTGAACTAATATGTGTAATGTCTTATTATTTATTCTGTATGCTACTGGACAACTTAAAGGATAAGTTCAGCCAGTTTCAACATTGCAGTTGTAATGCTCACACTACCCTGATTTCTTTTTTCTTCAGCCTTTTCCGAGATCCTGGTCATTGTAATGGGGGCAGGTGTTTAGTTACATTTAAAAAAAACATCTTGATTTATTCCCAATAACGTCCAAAAGGTTATGCAACATCATCAGACAACAAGCAAGCAGCGATACCTTTTGGGGAAATATTTGGAGTAGGCCTATGTGAAGAATTTTTAAAAATCTTAACAAAAGCTGCCCCCATAAGAATAGCTCAGATCTCGGAAAGGGCTGAGCCGAAAAATGTGGCATCACCGGGTACTGAGAAGTCAAGGGTAGCATGAGCAATACAACAGCATATTGAAACTGGCAGAACTGGTCCTTTAATTTCCCTTGGGACTAATACATGATAGTCTACTCTACTCTACCACTGCGCCATACTAGTATTCTTATTAGAGGTGATCCCACCCATATAAATATCCAAAGACACTTTGGCCTCTACTATACTTCTTCCATGAATAAATGATGGCAAGTGAGACGTACCTCATCCAGCATGTCAAACAGGTCCTGCAGCTTGTCTGTGATGGGTAGGTTGACATACTGGGCAAAGTCCGCCAGGCCCAGCTTGTCCCCCCACAGCTTCCGCGCCCGGCTGCCATGCTCCTGTAGGACTTTGTCGGACAGGCCAGCTTTCAGCCTGAAGAGGAGGAAAGGGAAATGGACTTCAACAACCATGATGCATTGGGGGATCATTCACATAGAACTTGGAATGCTGACGATACAGTGAAGATCTTCTGCAAAGAAGTGGATTTATGTGCTACACTCATCATGTAAGTGAGTAAAATGAGGACAAAGACAGCCTTTGCAACAGCTGACTGAAAAGTCTAGGCTACTGGAAAGTCCAATAAAACAAATTCCATGCACAAGGTGTGGATTTGCACAATTGAGCGCCAATTTCGGATGAGAGGGCATTACTCCGAGTATCAAATTATACAGTACCCTAATCATACTTGATCATTCCAAAATCAGAATCACACAAGGGCACAGTCATGGCTACTCTTTTTTTAAACATTACATTACATTACATTTAGCTATGACACTTTTAGACACTTTTATCCAAAGCCACTTACAGATATTTACAGGGTATTGGTTACGGTCCCTGAGGCATCGTGGGGTCAGTTGCCTTGCTCAAGGGCACTTCAGCCATGGATGGATGTGTAGGGAGAGGTAAGAGTGGAATTTGAACCAGCATCCCTCTGATCTTAAAGTGATGCGTACTGTCCCATTTTTGGAAATAAGCTCATATTACACATTATTGAGTTAAATAATAGGGCTTTACCGTTCTCCTGTACTTTCAACCATTTTCTGGTTATGGCAGCGCAAATTTTACCTCCAAGCTAGCAGTTAACATTGAGTCCTATGAGACCAGTTAGCCGCCAGCTGGTCTCATAGGACTCAATGTTTGCTGCTAGCATGGAGGTAAAATTTGCCCTGCCATACTCAGAGAACGGTTGAAAGTACAGGAGAAAGGTAAAAACCAATTATTTAACTCAAGGGGAGATGTAATATGAGCTTATTTCCAAAAATGGTACAGTATCACTTTAAAACCACCTCCCTAACCATTAGGCCACGACTGACAACCCAGCTGAAATCCACAGCTGGAACCTTTTTTGCATGAAAAGAGAAACCTCGACAAGCTCAAAAAGGAAATCAGACCACAAATTTAGCTCATTTCACTACCATGAGCTTAAAAATGTGAATCTCCATAGACATAGATTTTAACCCCAACTCATTGTATAAAGGCTGGAATTTGTGTCAAAAGTAGAGAAAGATGCACACATCCTCATATAATAGTCCAGACACAAGGTAAAAGTACCAGATAAATACAAAATATGCACTGTATACTACAAGGGTATTTTATTTCTGAATAATAATACCATCTGAATAAATTAGTGTGCAGACCAGTTTTTTAAAACAAAGTAATTTATGTCATGCCACCACCAGAGGTCAGCAATGTACTGCTGACGGGGGAGCATGGACCTGAGGAAGAGATAGTAATAGCTACTACAAATGGTAGCTCTCTACCACTCATCTTCACAATGCCATTTTAATTAAACACCGTTCTGCCAGAGGCTAACAGCGAGCGAGCGAGCGAGAGAGAGAGAGAGAGAGAGAGAGAGAGAGAGAGAGAGAGAGAGAGAGAGAGAGAGAGAGAAAAAAAATGTTTTTCCATTATTCAGCAATATTGTGTGTGTGTGTGTGTGTGTGTGTGTGTGTGTGTGTGTGTGTGTGTGTGTGTGTGTGTGTGTGTGTGTGTGTGTGGTGCGTGCGTGCGTGCGTGCACGCGTGTGCGTGCGAGTCTTGTTCTGGCATACTGACCACTAAGCATCAGTAGCTCTAGTTCAGTGATTCTCAAAGTGTGGTCCGGGGACCACTAGTGGTCCGCGACAGAGCTCAGGTGGTCCGCAAGGGGATTTCTACTTTTCCAAGACCAGCTAGCAGTAGACTATATTTGTAATATTATTACAAAACCAAACATAGCTGAAATCTCATTTTCACCACAATAAGCCAGGCTTGTGAATGTGAATAAGAAGTAAGTGATCTGCATCAAAATTAGCACCCGTCAACTGTCAATTCAGTAGACAGGTGGTCCCTGAAGATTTTTTGGGGCACAAAGTGGTCCTCGATCTGAAAAAGTTTGAGAAACACTGCTCTAGCTGGATCAATAGACAACTCCAAAGCTTTCCACACACTACACTAAAAGGCCTCCTTGCCCTCCTGCAGTTCAGTTCAGTCCTGAGACAGCTGAGCTTCATTAGGCTGCCTGTAATGCTAACATCCACTTAGTAGGGCATCTCCCCTCTTGTCAACAAGTCCAGCATCGGGCTGGAGCAACAGTATCTGGGGGCAAGAAGGGCTCTTGCCCATGGGCCCAGTGCCCTGCTGTAATGGTGCCGGGGGCCCTATCTTAAAGGGGTATGCCACTATTTTGGGGCTTAATACAGTTAAAATCGTTGGCTGGGGTTTATAAAGGTGGTAAAGTGTCTTATTTTTCATGTTAAGCGTTGTCTTGCTTTAAGACAAGTTAAAAGAGGGAATATGTCGCTAAGCTAGTGAAAGTCAATGGATCCGTGTAGCATTGCATTTGGGGCATATTAAGCCATATTAAGGGGGGGGGGGGCTGTTATGCCCTGGGGTCCTGTGTGCATATTCTTCCACCACTGAGTCCCAGCCAGTCACATCATGAATGAACACAAAGGACTCTAAGCTTTCGCTTTAAAAATCGCTCTCACATCGACTTATGTCAACAACACACACATAGTCTCACACACAATCACCCTGCACACATGTGCATGATGCACACACACACACACACACACACGCTCACCAACAGCAAACATCAACATGAAGGGATTTCGATTGCAGCAGACCACTGATGATGAGTGCATGCGTGTGGTGAATGCAGTTAGACCACAGCAGCATTCCACAAATGCCAACTCTCACTCTGCTGTTGCCGTCATGGTGATTTTTTTGGTAAACAACAGATGTAGCACTTGAATGCGACATCTTTGCTGTTTGACTGACATCGCAATAAAACTGGATGCCTTCCACGCCCACACACCTTTTCAGACGATGTGTATATATACCAAATGTACTGACACAGATTAGACAAAACAGTGAAGCATCAACCTTTTCACAGCCCTCTTTCATACAATTAGCAGAGGATGTGTGTGCAGTGTTTCCCCCAAATGTTTTGTTAGTCAAGGTGGTGGGGCGTTAAAAGTATATTTTTTTGGCTAAGCAACTTTAGAAATGCCATTCACAACATGAAATATGTTACATAATATATCTTTTCAGGGGACCTAGTCGAGGTGGTAGGTGTTTCTTGTCAAGGTGGCCGCCTTAGCAATAAGGTGCTTTGGGAAACCCTGGTGTGTGTGTGTGTGTGTGTGTGTGTGTGTGTGTGTGTGTGTGTGTGTGTGTGTGTGTGTGTGTGTGTGTGTGTGTGTGTGTGTGTGTGTGTGTGTGTGTGTGTGTGTGTGTGTGTGTGTGTGTGTATGTGTGCTCAAATCATCGATAGTTAAAATGCCTGCATAAGTTTTACTGTACATGACGGTGTGTGTGTATGTTTGTGTATCTATGTTAGTGTGTGCCAACCAGCGGTGCACACGTACCCGAGGTGGCGTGCCAGTCTGGAGAACTCGAGCAGGCAGGTGTTTCCCGGGAGACGCAGAGGGCCCTGGACCATGGAGAGCTGACAGTCCTCAAACGAGTAGTCCGTCACCGGGGTGTTCAGAGCCCTGGCAGGACACGAGGCAGAGATGGAGAGAGAGAGATGGAGAGGGGGAGAGAGAGAGAGAGAGAGAGAGAGAGAGAGATTTGAGATTTTAAAAAGTTCTTTATTCACAATAAGGTTGTTTTACAATCACCCCATGGCAAATAGCCAGGGTCAAGCAATACATATAATCAGCAAATAGATTAATCTACAGGAAATAGCTGAAGTGCAGTTCCTCATTCAGTACAGAGCACAAAGCATTTTTGTAACACCACCTTGCTTCAAATGTTTCCAAATCATTCATGAGTTTAAAAAAACGAAAATCAACAAGGACCCTTGACTTAACCAGTGAAGGAAATACATCTGAAAGCTCAGTTCCAGGTATTTCCTCCACTCTGTTCCTCCTGGTAACATAAATTGCCATCTTGGCTTCACCCAGAATGAAATTGATCAGTCGGCAGTCGGAGAGAGAGAGAGAGAGAGAGAGAGAGAGAGAGAGAGAGAGAGAGAGGTGGATTAAGATTAAGAGAAAGATATGAAGAGAGAAAGCAAGAAGACAGAAACATAAAAAGAGGCAAAGAGAGAGACACAGAGTAAAAGAGAGGAACGGAGAGAGAGAGACAGTGAGTGAGTGAGTGAGTGAGTGAGTGAGTGAGTGAGTGAGTGAGTGAGTGAGTGAGTGAGTGAGTGAGTGAGTGAGTGAGTGAGTGAGTGAGTGAGTGAGTGAGTGAGTGAGTGAGTGAGTGAGTGAGAGAGAGAGAGAGAGAGAGAGAGAGAGAGAGAGAGAGAGAGAGAGAGAGAGAGAGAGAGAGATATGGGAGGGAAGGGAGAGAGAGAGAGAGAGAGAGAGAGATGGGAGGGAGGGAGAAAAGGGGGAGTAAAGAAAGAAAGAGAAATGAGTAACTCTATACACTTCTTAAACGTAAAAGACGTGAAGATGTTCACGTGTGTACAGTCAGTATGCAACACAGATTAAAAAACACACAGTCATACACATACAGTAGAGCCTCATGGCATAAGAGACAGTCTAGCCACGCAGTGATCTACTAAATCCTCACAACAACAAAAAAGAAAAACATTTTTAAAGTCAGGAAGTGACATAATATCCTGGAATGAGAGAAAACTGGCTCAGACAGGCCGCTTGAAATAACTTTTTTTTCACTGGAGGAAAACACTAAAACACTGAAATGAAGTCCTGGGTACTTTCAAACCACTACGTCGAACACGAGTTCCCTCTCCACACGTTTGATGGCCCAGTGCCAAAACTTTGAACAAAACAACAATAAAACACATTGAGAATATGCATGCTGCTGCACAATGAAAAAGGAATGGGTGTATGGTCTTATAAAGTTTAGGAAGGAAATAATAAAGAGAAGAAAATAAAGAAAAGCCGAAGACAGACTTATAACAGGCTAAATACTTTTCAAACATTACTAATTGTGTATTCTGCATTGATTGTGGACTTCTCCAAGTAGCATGTAAATATGAATTCTCTTCTCTGTTGGATATGCTTGGGCTTTTCGGTGATCACTTGGCGGAGCCTGTAAGAGCTCTCCAAAAACTGGTGACGGGCGTTATATTGGGAACACTCATGAGGGGCTAGAGTCCCTAAACGTTTGTAACCCACTTTGTGTTTGTCTTTTCTTTATTTTCCACTTTTTCAATACAGTTTCTCTGAATTGCATTCAGCTCCTGTGTACGACTCCCTTCATCTCCTTCCTGAATCACTCTTTCAGAATAACGCACCGAGCACAACTCTCCAAGAAAGACAGAGGTGTGGACACAGGTTTTACCTTCACCTTATATAGTTTAAGAAATCAAGTCTTTTGGTGAACTAGTAACCATATTGTATGAATGATTAATTGATGCTTTATTTTGCAACTAAAATGGCACATAATTAGTTATATGTAATAAGTCTGTCATTTGCATTTAGAAATCACTGGCTACTAAGTTATTATTATCAGTGTCATCATAATTAAGTGTTGCCAGTCTTTCATCATCCACAACATTTGTTAGTCAAGGTGGTAGTGGGTTGGCCAGAATGAGACATGAGACGATAGGAAAAGCCATGTTGTGCTGCTTCATATGAAAAAATACGATCTTAAACCCCAGACAATAAATAGCTTAAGCCATTTTGTAAAACAACATAAGAAATTGTATTCACTAAACAAAAATCGGTATCCTTTCAATAGAACTTAGCCAAGGTAGTATGTGTTTGTTGTCAAGGTGGAGGCCTTAACCCCTTAGCGCAGAGCCTACGTTATAACCTACGGTCACCAAAATTATAATGGCTATGTCTTGATCTGTTACTTAAGGCTCTCTGTACTGTCATAGCAATGTTGTTATGATGTAGTTAAGTATTTTCGGCAAATAGTGAATAGGCCTGCCGACGCGGCGACCCCATCTGCACTAAGAGGCTACCTATAAAGTGCTGTGGTAAAGCCTGTCTTGCTTCCAGGACTTACTTGGCCATCAGACGCCGGACGTTGCTTGCAAACAGAGCGGGGTCACTCTTCTCCTCCTCGGAAGGCGTGTAGGTCGGGAGATACTGCAATCAAAACAAATAATACACTGTTGGATGAGAATTTGGTTGAAAGAGTGGAATGACTTGAATTTGTGTCCCTGGCTCACATTCACATTTCCAGAAATCTAGAACCAAAAATAACATGTCCCCAAGACAAACATACACAATTACAAGTCACTAAAATAAAACAACACAAGGTCAAAACCAAGCCACAAAGTCACACATACAACAATAGACCACACTTTTTGAGTGGAAGAAAGCACAGTCACAGACACTATGGTTAATTATTATCAAGGTAATTGGAATTTACTGGTGATTATTTAACATGGTCTGTTCAGGCGATCCCAGTAAAAGTGCCAATGTGTGGGCCTGCTGTAGTGCGTGCTACAACAAGCATGTGTGCTCATGTTGGTGTTGTGTAACAGTAAAGCTCGCTGTAGGTGCAAAAAGAGAAAGAATGTCGCTGACTTTTTGCCCTGTGGCGGAGTGACTTCACTTGTTAGTTGCACATGCTGTATAATCTTCACTTCCACAACTCAATTCCTCGACAAACCACATTAAGAGAATGATTTAGTTTGTCATGTTGTTTACAGAGAAGCAAACTGGGTTACACTTGCATGCATCATTGCGTACTTGCTCCACACTGTAGGGTTGGTGTTAGGTATGTACAGTGCATAATATTAAAATGCTGATATGCGCAGATATACTAAAACTGAAAAGGTAAAAAAAAGTTTTGCGAAGCACATTTCTTGCTAAACTAACGCTAACCATTTCCAACTAAAATCTGCTGGGGGGAGGGAGGCATGGCCCAGGCTTGAGTCCAGTATTGGTCATTTCCCAGCCCTACCCCATGTCTCTCTCCCCACCACTTTCCTGTCATGTTTTTAACATCATGTCATAATAAAGCCCCAAAAAACAGTTACTTTTTTGGCTGAAAGTTCCTACATTTAGTGCTCTTAACTCATTGGCTGCCTTGGGCGGCTGCTGACGTCATTTCGAATAGTGACGCCTCCTGCCTTTGGCGGCGGCCACCGACAATTCCGTTTTTTTACAGCCACGCCTTGAGGACGGTCTGTCCTATATTGTGTTAATATTCCAGAGCTCTACGCATGTTCTAACCGTTCCTGTAGGTGGCAGAAGTGTCCTTAGGAACAGTCAGGTCAGGGCATTAGCTCAGAGCAAGAGGAAATGTCAAGACAAAAACATCCCCTTTTACTGTAATAATCTAAGTAGCATAGCAAAATCATCTTTGAAAGCAAAGCACCTGTGACAGTAGTCTACTTTCTTGCCCTCTGATTTTAACACAGGTAGGCTAGAGATTTTAGTGTCAGAGCCTGACAAAAAAAACTTCCTCTCATGAACAATTACAATCCCCTTTTGCTATCTATCTAGTAGGCTAGGCATTGTAGCTAGCTTGCCCAAAATACACCATGTTCAACCAGAGATGATCTGTGTGGCAACCGTTTCATTTTGGATATGTGATCAGCCTACACAATATCAGGATGATGCATACAAAAGATCATCTAACAGGAAAATGCACTAGTATGGGGACTGGTGGTGATGTGTAGTCATCTCAGTTGGGGATGCTTGGCTATAAAGTTCGCTATGCTAGTTAGCTAGCTCGAAATCGCTAACAACTTACAACTAAGCCTAAATAAAGGAGCCTTGGTAAGTCAACTATTTTAAATCATTCTACAGTTACTTTTTAGATCTGTATAGCATGATCAGCTTACTGAGTAAGCTGCCTGCCTCCCCTTCACACACACACACACACACACACACACACACACACACACACACACACACACACACACACACACACACACACACACACACACACACACACACACACACACACACACACACACACACACACACACACACACACACACACACACGGTGCTGGAGGACATGTACAGTGCCCTCCATAATTATTGGCACCCCTGGTTGAGATGTGTTAAAAGCCTTAAAATAAATCCAGTGTTTATTGCAGAAGAATACTGTCACACTGAAAATTGTAGAAAAATGTAGCCTTCAACTCGAATGAATTGTAAGAAAATAAAAAAATCCCTGACTAAAAAAATAATTATTTTTCATTAAATCACCTGTTCCACAATTATTGGCACCCTTAACAATTCCCAGGAAATAAATCTAATTGAAGCATTTCTGTCATTTCTACAGTAGTTTACAAAGTTTACCAGAGTATGTAGGAACATTTAATTAGTAATTCATCACTTCCTGTTTCCCTGGGGTATAAATATGACGTGACACCGAGGCCATTTCTCTTATCCACTCTTAAACATGGGAAAGACAAAGGAACACAGCATACAAGTGAGGCAGATGTGCGTCGACCTTCACAGGTCAGGCAGAGGCTACAAGAAGATTGCCACTCAACTGCAGCTGCCCATATCCACTGTGAGAGGAATAATTAAGAAGTTCAAAACAACTGGAACAGTGGTAAACAAGTCTGGACGAGGACCCAAGTTTATTTTGCCACCACGCACAGTGAGGAGGATGGTAAGAGAAATCAAAAGATCTCCAAAGCTCACTGTTACAGAATTACAACAAATGGTAGCATCCTGGGGTCACAAAGTCTCCAAATCAACCATCAGGCGCTGTCTACACGCCAACAAGCTGTTTGGGAGGCATGCACGGAGAAAACCTTTCCTCACTCACAATCATAAACGCAAGCGTCTGGAGTTCGCCAAGCGGTATTGGGGCTTCAACTGGGACAGTGTGCTTTGGTCAGATGAGACCAAGATTGAGCTTTTTGGCAACAAACACTCTAAGTGGGTCTGGCGTACCACGAAAGATGCGCATGCTGAAAAGCACCTCATACCCACTGTGAAGTATGGGGGTGGGTCAGTGATGCTGTGGGGCTGTTTCGCTTCCAAAGGCCCTGGGAACCTTGTTAGGGTGCATGGCATCATGAATGCTTTGAAATACCAGGGACATTTTAAATCAAAATCTGTTGCCCTCTGCCCGAAAGCTGAAGCTGGGTCGTCACTGGGTCTTTCAGCAAGACAATGACCCTAAACATATGGCAAAATCTACACAGAAATGGTTCACCAGACACAAAATCAAGCTCCTCCCATGGCCATCTCAGTCCCCTGACCTCAACCCCATTGAGAACCTGTGGGGTGAGCTGAAGAGGAGAGTACAGAGGAGAGGACCCAGGTCTCTGGATGATTTAGAGAGATTCTGCAAAGAGGAATGGCTGAAGATCCCTCTTTCTGTCTTTTCCCATCTTGTGAAACATTGTAGGAGAAGATTAGGTGCCGTTTTGTTGGCAAAAGGGGGTTGTACAAAATATTAACACCAGGGGTGCTAATAATTGTGACACACATTATTTGATGTCAAATAATTATTTCTTTATGTGGGATTTTTTCCCCACTGAATAAATGCACTTGTATTGAAGGTTGGATTTTTCTCTTTTTTTCCATTAAGGTCCCATATTATTTAGAAAAAAAATAAAATAATTGGAAGCTAAAAAACACATCTCAACCAGGGGTGCCAATAATTATGGAGGGCACTGTAAACCGGCTGTGATTCGTTTCTCAACGAGAAGAGAGCACTAAGTAAACAGAGGGACGATGAGACGGTATTTACGGAGTTACGTGCACCTGCTGTCATGATCCATCGTGCGCGCCAGCAACAAACCAAAACACTCTTGTTTTCAAGGCCACCCCCGTTATATTTCAGTACATTATTAGGTTGGAAAGCTCATACAAACAATCTTTCGTTCAGGCTACAGATGACAGAAGACTGCAATTGCATCTGATAGGTTTGGTGTTGTTAGGACGATGTCATTATGGGCAAAAACGTTGCAATTATAGTTCTACTTCAAATGCCGTTTTTTCCGCTTTTTGGCGAGAAGGCAGCATTTTGGCGAATTCCACTTATTTTCAACAGATGATTATGAAAGAACGGAAAGGGGTAGAGAGACACCGTTTTCTGAGGACAGATGAGATTCTAATCTGTGTTTTGATAGGTATGGTGTTGACATAGACACAGAACTCAATTTTCTGTGAGCCTCCAAAAAACACCCAAAATGCTGAAAAATCTCTGGCACTCTCGGTTACTCTTTTATGAAAATTACTGGCAGCCAATGAGTTAAAGGTGCACTACGTGGGATAGTGGCCTGAATAGGTATTGCAACCATGCTGCTTATTGACACAGTGCTGTCTACTGCCAAATGTGATCTTTTCGAGAATATGTACTAAATAATGAACAGATATTTACTAGCATGACCAAAGTACGGTACGTTTTGCAGCTATAAATGGCTATTTCTGGAAATTCAAAATGGCAAACAATGGAGAAGGTCCCCCCCTTTTCAAGTATGGAAAGTGCAATTTTCGCCGTCATAATGAGGACTTTTTTGAATGGTGGTGGCAGAATTTGATGGTGGTGGCACGTGTTCATGAAAAAGGTACCGTTTGTGAATTTTATGCGTTTGTAAAATGTATTTAGCATTTTAATGCATGTGAAAATTATGGAAGTAAATTATTAGAAATATTACACAGTGCATTTTGTAAGCAGTAAAGGGTGAATCCAGGTCAGTTTTATCTTGCCACGCTAAGCACGATTAAGGCCCTCTAGGGATGTGTGAGAGGGAACTGTAACTCACCTCAATTTCCAGTGGGTTGTGTAGCTGGCAAAGTGTAAGCCAGAGAATTTTAAACCTGGAGAGAGAGAGAGAGAGAGAGAGAGAGAGAGAGAGAGAGAGAGAGAGAGAGAGAGAGAGAGAAAGAGAGATGTTCATTTGTGAATAGCAGCGTCAATAGACAGAACACTTTTGCACACTGAACTGAAAAACATTCCAGACATGTCGCATGTAGTATGCACATACACACACCCAGTACCCACCCCGACACAGACACACTGACACAGATAGAGACACACACACACACACACACGCGCACACACACACATGCGCGCACGCACAAACACACACACACACACACACACACACACACACACACACACACACACACACACAGACACAGACACACGGACACAGACACACGGACACAGACACACGGACACAGACACACGGACACACGGACACACAACTTACGCTCCAGGCCCTTGCCAGGTCCATGTGATTGTGTCCTGCAGAACAAGAAAAAAAATGCATGAGTAACACATACTGTACACACACATGTGCTAATATAAAAATGATTAGGGCTGGGAATTGATTAAATTTTTTAATCGAATTAATCTACAGGCTTTGGAATTAATTAATCGAATTTGTTTGTTTGTTTGTTTGTTTACATTTATGGCCAATTATGCAACTGTGGCTATTTCATGGCCAGTACAGGTAATAGAATTCGCCTCAAATTAAAAATCTACAATGATATAAATAATTGAATAAATAGATTAAATAAGTTTGGTCACATCAATACATTTTAAAAAGTTCAAAACCTTTAAAGGTGGGACCTTATTAAAAATTCCAAAAATAGTGTCTTCTTTAAAAAACTGTTGTCTTTTCCTTCTGATAGCAGGGCAAGTTAGAATATGCTTAATTGATAAGAGATGTCCACAAAAATCACAGAGGGGAGGTTCACTTCCAGTTAGCAAAAAAGCATGAGTGAGTCTAGAGTGGCCAATTCTACACCTTGTGTAGACGACTTGATCATGTCTGCATGAGAATGATTGAGTAATCAGCTGTTTCACAGAATTGCATATATCATGCAGCTTATTTCCAGCACAATCATCCCATTCGGCTTGCCATTTATCCATTATGTAGGAAGAAAGTACAGGCTTGATGTCAGAGACAGGTATTTCGCATTCAGATATCTCTTCATCCAGGGCTCCTTTAGCAGCATTATCTGCTTTTTCATTGCCAGTCAGGCCCACATGACCAGGGACCCAACAAAAAATAATGTCCAGGTTGAGTTTGGTTAGGTGATACACTTTCTCAAGTATTCTGGTAATCAGAGGGTGGTCAGTTTTCAAAAATTCTAGTGCCTGAAGACATGACCTAGAGTCTGTGCAAATCAAGGATTGTTGTTGATTGTTATGTTCAATGTATTCAAGGCTTAAGAGCAGGGCTTGGGCTTCAGCTGTAAAAATAGAGCACATGTTTGGGAGGCGTATTCCACACTGGTAAGAAGAGACGACCATTGCTGAGGACACACTAGTATCAGTCGTAGAGCCATCAGTATAAATTGGAGTATGGAAAGGGAAGCGCTGTCTTACATCAAGGAAGCAACTTTGGTACTGGTTTGGATGCGTGTTTGATTTTTTCTTGTGGCTCAGGTCCTGTACAATTACAGGTTTTTTCAAGGTCCAAGGGGGAATAGTACAGAAGTGGGTAGATGTTAGTCCATCAAGATAAAAATTCAAATCCTCAAAAAAAGGTTTAATTCTTAACCCAAAAGGTCTGATAGACCTGGGTCTAGCCTCATAAAAGTTCAAACATTGTGGTTGGAAGACAGTGGAGTATGCAGGGTTAAGACTATTCCCCCTGATTTTGACTGCATATTGCAAAGCAAGTTTCAAACGTCTTATTTGAAGGGATGGTTCTCTTGCTTCCACATAGAGACTCTGCACTGGTGAGGTTCTAAAGGCTCCTAGGACCAGTCTTAGACCTTGGTGATGAACAGTATCCAACATCTGAATATAAGATTTTCTTGCTGATCCATAGACAATACAGCCATAGTCCAGACGGGATCTCACAAGTGCTCTGTACAGAATTAATCGAATTAATCGCATTTTAATCGCATTTAAATATCTGACTTGAGAACAGTGAAAATTTTGTTTTTTCACATGGATTTTGAATAATTACAATAAATAAGCTTAATCTAAAAATATTATACATTTTTAAAAGAAGGGAGAACTCTTCTCAATTTCAGCAGGCTGTTCACCATCAGACGTAATACTGCCCTCCACTGGTCTAATCCAGAACTATGTAGCTATATTACACTGCGATTAATTTTTAAAATAGTGTTAATTAATTAATCGCATTGTGTGATAAATTAATCTAAATTAATGCATTCATTTCCCAGCCCTAAAAATGATTGTTAATATGGCTACATTATCATACACTTAGCCGACACTTTTATGGGTATGTTAAAACTGACAGAGTTATAGCATTTGGGTTTCGGTTACACTTCCTGGAGCTCTTCATTCCCCAATGTCTGTGTAGTGTCAGTCTGGCTCTTTCTCAGTGCCCAGTGTTCTAGCCTTACTGGTAAGTGAAAAGCCCAGTGATTGGATAATCTTTGGTGAACTCCGTGGGGTATCCAATCACCAGGCGTTTCACGCCCTAGCAAGGCTAGAACACTTGACATTGAGATGGCCCCTCTGTAGCTTTGTAAGTGTACACCCTGTACAGGTCATGAGAGGTTGTGAGGGCAATGATGTCCTTGCAGTACTTTTAAACTACTGCCAGTACCTTTACAGGACATTTCACATTAAAATACAGTGTCATTAAACCAGTCAAGTCTGTGTAGTCACTGCATGTAGGCTACTAATTGTACATCCTGTACAGGTCATGAGAGGTTGTGAGGGAGCAGCACAGACATAGATGTCTACACTACACACAACTAAATTATGCATTAAAATATGATATTAAAACTAGGAATGCACTCAGAGAGTGCAGACCTCTGTCTTCCAAGGAAGCTTTTTGACAGAACTTTTAACTGTTACACACTAATTATTTTCAAGTCTTTCTGCCTTTTTTTGTGGAGTTTGAAACTGGAATGTCAAAATTCGCCCTATCCCGTAATGGTGAAGAATCTTTTTAAAACAATCCTGGATCTGCATCGTGATCCGGATCAACACCAGAATGTAATCACTTGTTCCTTTTGTCATTTCCAACAACTCCAAATCCTTCTTGAGTTATCCTGCCGTGCTGACAGACAAACAGACACAGACAGACAGACAAACCAACGCGGCCGGAAACACAACCTCCTTGGCGGAGGTAATAAAGCGCTCGTTAACTTCATACCCCAGTCAAGTCTATGTAAGGTCAGTGTATGTAGCCTACTGAGTGTACATGCTCTCCAGGTCATCAGAGGTTGTGAGGGACCACCGAAAAGTAGCCTATGTGTACTCTACACTTAAACTACATGAATTGTTAAAATACAGTTGCTTAATTAGCGAGGCAAGGCTACATGGCGTGTAATTGGTGTACATCCGGTGGAGGTCACAAAATGCTGTATGAGAGCACAGGAAATGATGTCTACACTACACTACACCACACTATGCATTGAAATGCAGTAAACTGTTATTGGTCCATCACTGTTACTCGTCTTATCTCGCACTTTGATGTCAGTCTTTAAATGCCAGTCCAGTGTATGTCAATGTCCTTCATGGTATAGAGACAGAAACGTAATTTCAATTTCCTTGTATGACCTGTGCATATGAACTGACAATAAAAGCTGACTTGACTTGATTTAAATCGCAGTGTCCATTGACTTCATACCCAGTCAAGTCTACTGTATGCAATGTATGTAACCTTTTGAGTGAACATCCTGTCCAGGTTACGAGAGGTTGTGGCGGGGGGAGCACAGATAACCATGTCTACACTACGCCAAACTGCACTACACATTAAAATTTAGGTAAAATCCAGTGTCCGTTTACTTCATTCCCCAGTCAACTCTGTGTAGTGTCAGTGGCGTGTCAGCCTACGGAGTGTACGTGCTGTCCAGGTCAGGAGAGGTTTAGAGGGAGCAGAGACAATGATGTCAGGAGGGGAGGGGAGGGGAGGGGAGGAGAGGAGAGGAGATGGGCTCATGATCTATGGCCCTTTCTGTCTCCCTGCCCCACCTCTGCATGACGATGTGGCCAGGAGCACAGTAACTCGATCACCATTGCATTATTCATGTGGGGTGGGGGAGAGGGAGGGAGAGAGAGAGAGAGAGAGAGAGAAAGAGAGAGAGAAAGAGAGAGAGGGGGTAGTGAGAGAGGTGAAGAGACAGGGAGGAAATGGGGCGCAGAGAAAGAGGGAAAAGTAGAGAGAATGAATGAATGAATGAATGAATGAAGGGGGGGGGGGGGGGGGGCAGGCGGGTGTAATATCATCCGGCCTGTACAAGAAGTCTGTGATGACAGACACTACAAGTGATCAATAGAGCATTTAGCATGAACAGGGCATGTGTGGGCACATGTGTGGATGGATGTGTCTGGGTCTGTGGGTCTGTGCGCGCGCGTGCGTGCGTGCGTGCGTGCGTGCGTGCGTGTTCGTGTTCGTGTGTGCGTGCGTTCTTGATTCAAGGAGGTGAAGCGGTTCATATTGGTGAATGTGTGTATGTGTGTGTGGTGTGTGTGTGTGTGTGTGTGTGTGTGTGTGTGTGTGTGTGTGTGTGTGTGTGTGTGTGTGTGTGTGTGTGTGTGTGTGTGTGTGTGTGTGTGTGTGTGTGTGGTATGTGGATGTGGTGACGGTCGGCCACATCCTGTTAGAGCAGTGAATGATGATCAAATGGATGATGTGCACTCACATACACACATAAGCATACACACACGCGCACACGTGCACGCACGCGCACGCGCACGCACACACACACACACACACACACACACACACACACACACACGCACAGGAACACACAGAGGAACACACACACACTCACCATGGCATTAAGATAACGAAGCACCACAGGCTGCACTGGGACTCCGGGGATGAAGGCACCTGAGGAGAGAAGAGAAAACACACTCATCATCATTACGAGAGAGAGAGAGAGAGAGAGAGAGAGAGAGAGAGAGAGAGAGAGAGAGAGAGAGAGAACATTGTGTGTGTGTGAGATATATATATATATATATATATATATATATATATATAGAGAGAGAGAGAGAGAGAGAGAGAGAGAGAGAGAGAGAGAGAAGTGATTGAACACACTCATCATCAGAGAGAGAGAGAGAAACAGAGTAAGACAAAGATAGAGAGAGATAATGATGGAACACACTTATTGTCAGAGAGAGAGAGAGAGAGAGAGAGAGAGAGAGAGAGAGAGAGAGAGAGAGAGAGAAAGAGACACTCTGAGGTCGCATTCAGGCCGACTGAGAACCGTGCTGGCGCCTGCTCCCTCCCGCACCTAATCGCGGACCGGTCAGCGTGTTCGCGCTGCAGATCTTAGCGTTCGCGAACCAGAGAGTTGGTTCGCAATGCGAAGAGAAAAATACTTGGGTTTTTCTCTGCGAACCGTGATGACAACGTGGACGTCAGCAGGATCATCCGGGTAACCCACAGTCCCGTGCGTTACAAATTCAGAGGCCAGTATGAGCGCGGGTGGTTCGCAAGTATGTAAGCACCGAACATAATTGGTGCGGGCACGGGCATCGGCACCGTTCTGGGGTCCGTTTCTCGAAAGCGTCTTTGCTATCGTCGTTAGCAAAGTCCTTCGAACGACTCAACTGTCTCTCGATTGCGACGCTCACCACTAAATATAAGGGGACGGTAAGACGGTCTTAAGACGGTTAGCAACGACAAGAATGGAGAAACGGACCCCTGGTCGGCCTGGAAACGGTAGAAGAGACACAGAGAGACTAAAATACAGAGAAAGAGAGAGAGCACAAGAGATAGACAGAGAGAGAGAGAGTACAAGAGAGAAAAAGAGAGACAGTAATTCTGTAATTTTGTCATTCTGGAGCAGTCGAGGACGAAGTCCATTTTCTTTTAGAATGCCCTAAATATGACAAAATAAGAACACTTTATTTCCCTGAATTTGCAACAACCTGTCCTGGATTCACTCAAAATGAGCTCAAACTACAGTTCCTCCTGGATGAAATTAATCAATGTACTGAATTATCTGGACGATACATTCTGGATTGCCATATGGAAAGAGAAATCTCCATTGTCAATCAATAAGCTCCCAAATGTACTTCCCTAATCCTTTATGTATTGAATCTTATGATTATTTTACTTTTAACACCATTTTAATAAAGCTACCCTTGCCAATAAAGCTACCCTTGAATTGAATTGAATTTACAGAGAAAGAGTGAGAGAGAGAGAGAGAGAGAGAGAGAGAGAGAGAGAGAGAGAGAGAGAGAGAGAAAGAAAGAGAGAGAGAGAGAAATAAAAGACAGAAAGAAAGCGAGAAGGAGGGCAATACAGTGCGACAGATAGCGAAAAACAATAATAGACTGAGGAAAAAGAGCAAAGCGCTGTGTGTTTAAGGCGGTCACGTCATGGTATAGGAAAATGAAAAAGTGATGGACTGTGCAAAAGAGGGGAAAACGGTGCGTAATAGGGAGAGAGTGCGAAGTGTGAGTGAAAAAAATGAGTCATGATGATGGAGATGGCAAAGGAGTGAAACAAATTGTGTGTGTGTGTGTGCGTGTGTATGTGCGCATGCATGCCTCTGTGTGTGTGTGTGTTTATGTGAGTGTGAGTGTGTGAGGGAGAGAGAGCGAGAGAGAGAGAGCGAGAGAGCGAGAGAAAATGCTAGTGTGTGTATATCTACATTGCCAATTGTTGCCATCTAAGGAGGAATACTGTGTGTGTGTGTGTGTGTGTGTGTGTGTGTGTGTGTGTGTGTATATGTATGTGTGTGTGTGTGTGTGTGTGTGTGTGTGTGTGTGTGTGTGTGTGTGTGTGTGTGTGTGTGTGTGTGTGTGTGTGTGTGTGTGTGTGACGCTAGAGTGAGAGTGCAGTGGCAGCTATAAACGAGACGTTGGAGAGATGAGAGTAGAGGGCGCTCCGCTCAGCACAGTGGAGACGTTGGAGAGATGAGAGAGTAGAGGGCCTCCACTCATCACAGCACAGCACAGTGCAGCTCATCCATCTGAGTTATCAATGCCGGCAGATCTACGCTGCCGTTTGTCTTAGGGGGAATAACATGAGTGTGTGAGTGTGTGTGTATCTATGCTGCCAATTGTTGCCATGTTAGGAGGAATACTGTGTGTGTGTGTGTGTGTGTGTGTGTGTGTGTGTGTGTGTGTGTGTGTGTGTGTGTGTGTGTGTGTGTGTGTGTGTGTGTGTGTGTGTGTGTGTGTGTGTGTGTGCGCGTGTGTCTGTACGTGTGTGTGTGTGTGTGTGTGTGTGTGTGTGTGTGTGTGTGTGTGTGTGTGTGTGTGTGTGTGTGTGTGTGTGGCTGCCGTTTGTCTTAGGTGGAATAGCATGAGTGGGTGCTAAAGGGCATCCGTTGGCAGAGTGGAGACATGGGCACGGGCACTGGCACTGCAGCAGAGGCAGCAGCACTAACAGACAGGGCCACTGACAGCTTTGGCCAGGCCCAGGACAAAGCCAGCTGAAAGGGCCCCCCCCTAAATACATACAATGCAATTACAATCCAATTCTGCGGCCCCTCTGTTTCTGGGCCCGGGACAACTGACCCCTTTGTCCCCACCTGGCAGCTTCCTTTGTAACAGATATGATGTCTCTCTACTCTTCTCTTCTCTTCATCTTTTCTTTTCTTTCCTTCTCTGCTCTTCAATCCTCACTGCTATTCTCTTGGGTTAGTTTTTCCTCCTCTTTTCCTCTCTTCAGTTAATCTTTTCTTTTCTTATCTTCTCTGCTCTACAACCCTCACTTCTATTCTCTTGGGTTGTTTTTTCCCTCCTCATTTCTGTTCATCTGTTCATCTTTTCTTCTCTTCTCTTCAATCCTCACTGCTATTCTCTTGGGTTATGTTTTTCCTCCTCTTTTCCTCTCTTCTGTTCATCTTTTCTTCTCTTCTCTGCCAGTCAACCCTCACTTCTATTCTCTTGTGTTATTTTTCCCTTTTCTGCTCTGCTCTTCTCATCTCTTATCAATCCTCACTCCTCTCCCCTTTTAGCTAAGAATCAATAATGAAACAGGGGAGGAGAGGGAAGGAGAGGAGAGAAGAGGAGAGGAGAGGAGAGGAAGAGAGGAGATGGGAGGAGTGGAGAGGAGAGGAGAGGAGAAGAGAGGAGAGGAGAGGAGAGAGATAGATAGATAGATAGATAGATAGATAGATAGATAGATAGATAGATAGATAGATAGATAGATAGATAGATAGATAGATAGATAGATAGATAGATAGATAGATAGATAGATAGATAGATAGATAGATAGATAGATGTCACATTACAGACCTGCATCTGTTCTTCTCTGAGAGAGTGAGTCCATCAGTCTATCTAGTACACAAATGCCATCAGTTTGTTCACGAGAGAGAGAGAGAGAGACAGACAGACATGTGAGCATAGGTATGGTACTGTAGGAGACAATCATAATCCTGGTATGTTGATGCCGACCAAGTGTTTAAGTATCTGGATATGCACTGTCGATAAGCATCAGCCTAGCGACGCCATCTCTCCTATTTGCACATAGAAACTCACACTAACAAAGGCATGCAGAGAAAGTCCCAAAAATGTCAAAGTGGTACACCCAGACAAAAACCCACACAAAAGAGAAAGGAATGCGCACAAGCACACACACACGCACGCACGCACTCACAATACACCTGGCTAAAAGCCCCATGGCTCTTACTTCCCTGTATTTATCAATAGTCCCTTTTGTGGATTTTCTGATACAACCTAATGTTGGCCTTTATCTGAACGCCCACCTGTGTTAGCCCAATGGTATTCCAATATATCTGGAGGATACAGTCCATTGAAGACAGCAGCAACTATTGCAAAAACCACCTTGCAGAGTTCATATCACATAATTAACCCATTGATGCCTGAAGCACCTGCAAAAAACACCTGCTGAAAGAAAAGTTGCCCTCAGCCTATTAAAGGACCAGTGCACTCAATTTCAACATGCAGTTGTAATGCTCACACTACCCTGGACTTGTCAGTACCTGAGATTTTTTTTTCTTCTTCTTCAGCCTTTTCCGAGATCCTGGTCATTGTAATGGGGCAGCGCTTTGTTTACATTTTAAAAAAACATTATTTATTCCCAAAAAAATACAAAAGGTTATACAACATCAGCAGACAACTAGCGAACAGCGGTACAGTTTGGGAAAATATTTGGAGTAGGCCTATGTTAATTTTTTTTAAAAATGTAAACAAACGCTGTCCCCATTAGAATAGCTCATATCTCGGAAAGGGCTGAGCCGAAAAATGTGGCATCACCAGGTACTGACAAGTCAAGGGTAGCGTGACCAATACAATAGCATGTTGAAATTGACTGAAGTGGTCCTTTAAAACCTAAATATCTCAGCCTCTGAAGCACATAAAAACATGAGGTAAGTTGCATTTAAAAGCTAAGACACTCATCTTGCATTATATTGTGTTTATTCAACTCTACCAACATTTTAATAAAAATCTAAAATCTGATGAATGTTGCATCATGCAGCTCCAGGCGCCAGGGTCAATGTTGCGCAATGCAACATCCAGCGTCAGTAGATTAAACTAACAAGTAACGGAGTATGTGTGCGTTTTGCCAGTTAAAACAGAAAAAACCCACAGGCAGACAAAAGTATAAAAAGTAAAGAAAAAAGAAACTCCACAAACAGGGCTAAGCAGATCACCTTCAAATATTTTTTTTTTTCATAAAAACTTTTTCATAAAAAAATTTGCATCCAAATTAATCTGTGTGGGATAGGGGTTAAACAAATCTTGAGACTCGTAAGACGCAAGATCCTTTGGAAAAAGTAATCGATTGCGCTTTAACACTCGATTTACGATTCGAAACAATGTTTTTTTGCCCTGGCCTACCACACTCCAAATCCAAAGCAGCACGCAATCTCATGCACTCTCCCATCAATCAGGAGGCTGTCACCGCATCAACACACACTCATCCATTACACCTCTTTAATAACAGACCGCGGCCGCCCGCAACCACCAGGATAATGATCTGCCTGGATTTATAACCTAGAGTCAGTATGCAGATTCCCTGGAAAATGAGACATTTTATAAGCTCTTGTAAAAAAATAATGAAAAAAAAGAAACATTCCTGTATCACCGCCAGGCTATATGGAAGAGTGTGACCTGACAGGCTGGCCACCACTGCAGGCAGGCAGAGGCACTAGGTGTGTGTGTGTGTGTGTGTGTGTGTGTGTGTGTGTGTGTGTGTGTGTGTGTGTGTGTGTGTGTGTGTGTGTGTGTGTGTGTGTGTGTGTGTGTGTGTGCGTGTGCGTGTGCGTGTGCGTGCGTTAAGGCAGTGTCCTTCAGCCAGGGAAGCCCAGAACAAGGGTCTCCTTGAAGGGTCAGTCACCCAGCAGGCCAGGCCAGACCAGGCCAGGCCAGCAGCCAACCCTGGGCTACAGAGCTGCGGAGCCGCAGTCAAACGCCCTTGACCTCCAGCGGATTAATTAGAGGGCACAGGCGAGAGGAGGGCAGCCGGCTGCCGTGCCCAAGCTACCGTAAGCTACTGCCAGAGAGACTGGATAAGATTTATACTCTTATGCCTCTTTTCCACTGCCGTTTTCTGGTAGGCCTACGTCTCAACACAGCTCTACTCGGCCACCACTTTTGTGTCGTGCTCAATCGAAAAGTAAAAAGTGACGGCCGAGTTGCACAGTGTCGAGTTGTAGGCCTACCAGAAAACCGCCACTGCCGGAGGGTACACATCAAATGACGCGGTGTTAACTCTAAACTATTCTGAGCACATATTGTCCCATTTGAGTGTTACATTAACACTCTGAAGCCAAAAATGCTCAAAAATAGTGACAAATACAGCTCTTTAAGTGTTAATTAAACAATTAGAGTTGAACGTAACACTAAATGCCTTTTAAGACTGTCATGACAGATATGTTTGTATATGCTTAGGCATTATTGCTTGTTGTTTTTTTCTCTTTCTCTCTTCCTTTTCTTTTCCTGCCTATTTTATATGTTATAGTTTTTTATGTATACTATGTTGTGTGTCTGCCTA
>NC_085876.1:25247480-25259980 GCF_034702125.1 Engraulis encrasicolus | reverse complement strand
TAATGCAGACACGTTGATATTGGTAATCCATGTCAACTCGCCACCAAATGACGTAAATTGCTTTTGGTGGCAATCATCCTTTTCAACCCTTTTGAATAATCAGCATTGCCAAACACAACAGCTTGACCAAAGAGACCACCTTAACTAAATTGTGCTTTTACTAAAAATGCTCATGCATGTGTGCATTGTGTATGTGTAATAGATGTGGGACTCAGGTGGACAGGAAAGACAGAATTTCATTGTGAAGGAAAAATGAAGCGAAGGAGAGACGAGGTGCACTGCCGGGACTTTAGCCCAGGCCTTCAGGGGCTCTTTCGTGTAGTGGTCAGAGCCACAGTGTAATACCCCAGAACAGGGATGGGCAACTGGAGGCCCGGGGGCCACATACGGCCCGCTCCCTCACTCAGTGAGGCCCGTAGATAAAACATCATTTTAAAAAATTATAAAAATGCCAAGGTCAAAAAAACTGATTTGTCATAATAGTGTTGGCTGATAGAGAACCCCTCTGCATTTGAAACCATATCAGCAGTCAGTGAGCAACCAACTGCACCTCAAACTCTAAGAGTTACAGTCACATCCGTGGTCATATGGCCCTCCGATGGAACCAATGAAAAAATGTGGCCCTTCTCATCATCAAAGTTGCCCATCCCTGCCCCAGAAGGTACTGTAGGGCAGCGCTACTCTCCCTACAAATGTCCTGTCGACATGTACATAAAGCCTGAATACACAAACTTGAATAAGTATGCCAATTTATCAGCTCCTTACAGCTGAGCACACTTCAGCAATCATTCAGCCAACTCATTCGTCCTATTCATAAAGCAGGGTTGTGAGCCAACTGTTAAAAAAGTATCTTATCTAAACATCAATGTGTACAGTCCAAATTTGGCATGAGAACAACAGCCTATCCAACGTTTGTTCAATAAGACATGTGCTTTGTTTGGGTATATGGCCTGAACAATGGGGGAAAATTGCTCTCGTATGATAGCAAGTGGTATGCAAATAATAGTTTGAATTGTGGAGGGTGTGTGTGTGTGCGTGCGTGTTTTGGAAAGTAAGCCTGAGCATGTGTGTGTGATGGTGTGTCTTCAGGCCCAACTGACCGTGTTTACTTATTGAAAGAGGAAATGTGTATCTTCTGAGTACAGTATTTGCCTTTGTGCACGTTTATAAGAGAGAGAGAGAGAGAGAGAGAGAGAGAGAGAGAGAGAGAGAGAGAGAGAGAGAGAGAGAGAGAGAGAGAGAGAGAGAGAGAGAGAGAGAGAGGGAGGGAGAAAGCGTGAGTGTGACAGGTAGGTGTGTGTGTGTGTGTGTGTGTGTGTGTGTGAGAGAGAGAGTGTGTGTGTGAGAGAGTGTGTACTTTCAAATGTACTGTAGTGTGTGTGTGTGTGTGTGTGTGTGTGTGTGTGTGTGTGTGTGTGTGTGTGTGTGTGTGTGTGTGTGTGTGTGTGTGTGTGTGCTACCTGTGGCCACTCCCCTCCAGAGCATGCCCTCCGCTTGATCTCTTCGACCGTCTTCCGGCGAGAGTCCGGATCGAAACGCGACACAAACACCGGCCGGATGAACTTAATGAGGGCTGGAGAGGAGAGAGAGAGAGAGAGAGAGAGAGAGAGAGAGAGAGAGAGAGAGAGAGAGAGAGAGAGAGAGAGAGAGAGAGAGATAGAGAGAGAGAGAGAGAGAGAGAGAGAGAGAGAGAGAGAGAGAGAGAAAGAGAGAGAAAGCAATAGAAGAGTAAGAGAGAGAAGGAGATGAAAAGCAAGATCAAAAGGATAGGAAGAGGGAGAGGGAAAAAGAAAGAAAGAAGAAAGTTTAATTGTTATTTATTACAGCCATGTCAGAAAAATCCACAGTGAGAGAATGAGGGTGAGAGAGAGAGAGAGAGAGAGAGAGAGAGTGAAAGAGCGAGAGAGAGAGAGTGAGAGGGAGAGAGAGAGAGAGTGAGAGACACACAGAGAGAGAGAGTGAAAGACGAGAGAGAGAGAGTGAGAGGGAGAGAGAGAGAGAGACAGAGACAGAGACAGAGACATAAAGACAGACAGACAGACAGAGACAGAGACAGAGAGAGCAGAGGCAAGACACACAGAATTGAGAAAATAGAGAACAAAGAAAATGGAAAAAGACAGGCAATCCAATACCAATCAGAAACAAATACTAGCACGTTAATTGGATTAAACGAGCCTGAATTGGCTTCTCCTTAGCCAACAAAGAGGTGGAAAAAAAGAAAAAAAAAACCCTCAATCATCTATCTCGCAGGCTGTTGCACCTCGTCCTCTTCCTCAACCCATCCCCCTATCCCTCCATCCCTCACCACCCCTCCCTCCTCCCCTCTCTTCCTCTCTGCAGGCTTTCCAACTCCAAAGCATGTGGCCCCATAGTGATGATAACATCAGAAAACAAAAAAGAGAAGAGCAGGAATGTGCTTGCTGTCACTGCAGAAAGCTCTGTGGGTCTACGGCAGTGGTTGCCAACCAGGGGTACGCGTACCACTTAGGGCAGGAGAGCTGACGGGAGGGGCAAAGGGGTCAGTTGTCCAGGTCCCAGCGAGAGAGGAGGCCCAGAATTGGGTTTGCTTGTTTGTTTACATTTATGGCCAAATATGCAACTGTAGCTATTTCTTGGCCAGTACATGTAATAAAATTCACTTCACATTAAAAATCAACAATGATATATATAAATAATTGAATAAATACATTAAATAAGTTTGGTCACATCAATACATTTTAAAAAGTTCAAAACCTTTCCCAGAATTGGGTGCTCATTGGTCCTCATGGTATGATAAAAAAATGTTTAAGGGGTATGCAAGACCACTCCAACAGCACAACTTCACTTCTTCAAATGGTGAGTAAATACCTTTCAGTGCAGACAGAGCAGACTGACCACTAGTTTGCAGGTCTGCATTAGTCCTGCACACAATATTGTAGAATACAATATTTGTTGCAGTGTATGGGGTTTCAAGTGTGTGTGTGTGTGTGTGTGTGTGTGTGTGTGTGTGTGTGTGTGTGTGTGTGTGTGTGTGTGTGTGTGTGTGTGTGTGTGTGTGTGTGTGTGTGTGTGTGTGTGTGTGTGTGTGTGTGTGTGTGTGTGTGTGTGTGTGTGTGTGTGTGTGTGTGTGTGTGTGTGTGTGTGTGTGTGTACTGCACACCTTTCTGAATAAGCTGAATTGACCTTGACAGCCCAGTTTACCTTCTCGTCATGCCTCTGAACCATACTGAATTGAATCAAAACTGTGGAATTGAATGTGGATTGATTTTAAAGGTCATTTGCTCTGCCTTGATTCTTCTGTGGCACCCTCAGTCTGAACTGGCCTGCCCTCTCCTTCAAAAGAGGATAGAGGAAAGGAGAGGACAGGAGAGAAGTGGAGAGGAGAGGAGAGGAGGAGTTGCTAGATAAGGGTATAAACATTACAGGGAGGGGTGGGTATAAGAGAGAGAGAGAGAGAGAGAGAGAGAGAGAGAGAGAGAGAGAGAGAGAGAGAGACAGAGACAGAGAGAGAGAGAGACAGAGAGAGAGACACTTGGCAAGGGGAGCGCAGCAGGTACTGAGAGCCGGCATTCACCTGCACTGAAAAGAGAGAGAGAACGATGGGGAGAAGAGAGGCACAGTGACAAGAAGGGAGACGCATAGAAAAAAGAGGGAAAATGCCAGGAGGGAGTTAGAGGGAAGGTGTGTGTGTGTGTGTGTGTGTGTGGGGGGGGGGGTGGATAGCAGGCAAACAGGCAACAAGAGACAGCATAGAGGCAAAGAGAACAAGGGGAAGCAGAGGGGAAAAGGAGTGATAGAGAGGGAGATAGGGAGGTATAGAGAGTGGAGGAGGTCTAGGGGTAGAGAAAACGGAGAGAGAGGGAAGGAGGGAGATGAGAATGATAAAAAGCAAAGGGCTGATGTGTCCTCATGCACTTGGCAAGGGGAGCGCAGCAGGTACTGAGAGCCGGCATTCACCTGCACTGAAAGAGGAGAGGAGAGGAGAGGAGAGGAGAGGAGAGGAGAGGGGAGGAGAGGAGAGAAGAGAGGATTGAGGTGGAGAGGAGAGGAGGAGAGGTGATGAGAGGAGAGGAGAGGAGAGGAGAGGAGAGGAGAGGAGAGGAGAGAGGATTGAGGTGGAGATGAAGACAAGAGAAAAGCAGAGCAGAAGAGAGGGCAGAATTAACAGAGGAAAAGAGGAAGAAGGAGAATAGATGAGATGAAAAAAGGTGAAGGGTAGAGGGGAGGGCATGTGAGGAAAGAAAACAGAAAGAAAGGCGTAAGGGGAAAGGATGAAAACATTGAGAAGAGAAGAGAAGAGAAGAGAAGAGAAGAGAAGAGAAGAGAAGAGAAGAGAAGAGAAGAGAGGAGAAGAGAGGAGAAGAGGAGAGGAGAGGAGAGGAGAGGAGAGGAGAGGAGAGGAGAGGAGAGGAGAGGAGAGAAGAGGAGAGAAGAGAAGAGAAGAGAAGAGGAGAGAGTAGCCTCTGGCTCTGTGGAATATACTAGTATGATGGTGGATGGCCTGGGGCCATTACTGGTGAGGCAGGCTGGCATGAGCAGCTCAGTAATGGAGGAAGAATAAACAACACAGACGCTAATGGAGGACAGAGTGGAAAATAAAGAGCAAGATTTGGAACCGGCAGAATCAACAGTTCCTGATGCAGGCTATGATGCCTCATTAAACGTGCGCCCACACACACACGCACACACACACGCGCACGCACGCACGCTCAAACACACACATACGTGCACGCACGCACGCACACTTCAGCCAATCAAAATAAAGAGCACATGATGAGACACAAACGCAAATGCAAGTCATATAAAAACCTTCGCGGGCCATTTACAATGCAACACAAATCCAAGCCACAAGCCACACGCACGCGTGCATGCCCACACAAATCACAATCATAAAAACAAATGTGCACAATCTTACACAAACCCACACACTCTGAGAACCACAAACATGACAATAACCGTAAACGCAACACCAAGATATGTGAGAAGTAAGAGATTGGGCCTAATGGGAAGCTGTCTTCAGTAATTATGCTCTCTATATGTTGGGGCTGTTTGTCATGGGCTGTTTGTCCAACAAGAGAGGTTTTAAAGGGGGGGCGCTGGCACTAAGTGCAGTGCAAATGTGGAGCTAAGGAGCTGCTAACAGTGATGTCTCCAAATATTTTCAATATGGTAACCAAGATAAAGCCTACCACACGTCACCAATGCAACAAAAAAGAAAAGGGGGGGGGGATCAATTCCGGTCTCCTAAATGGGAATGACTTCCCCATTAAACTCCATTCATTCTGATCCCCCACTCGTCTCCTAAAGGGGAATGGCAGCCATATGATGGCAGATTAGAACCTCATGTCTCATTGGGTCTGGGAAAAACTCCTTATGAGCATCGACTACTCCTTATCAATTAGTGGTGTGCATTGGCACTGCCCTCACGATCCGATTCGATCACGATTCGGGAGGTAGCGATTCGATTCGATCCGATTCAATTCTACAATGCATTGCAATGCATTACATTTCTACTGAAAGCGAAGTAAATGTTTTATCAGTCATGATGAGGCAATACAAGTAGTCAGATACTGAGCAACAATTTATTGGCTGTTTTCTGTATCAGTCTGTATAAGTCTTGCAATGTTTTGAAGTGCTTTTATTTAATTTAACATTCATTTGCTCCCGAAATATCCATGGAAGTAATTGAAACTTAAAAAAATTGCCGGATCGATTCTGGAACTTGCCGGATCGATTCTGGATCGTCCATGCCCCGCATTGGATTGCATCGCCGAATCGCTCATTGTTGACACCACTATTATCAATCACCTCTGATCCACCCAACCAAAGAGGGTTACAATAACAGGTACTAGAGCTGCTTCACAGCTACTTAAGAGTCTGTCTGTACCTTGCAAGACGGGGTATTCTATACTCGTTATTGTGTATCCCTTTATAGCCATCACTAGAGGGCCACTAAGTGGAGTGAAGCTGTGAAGGTATAGGGATGCCAACAGAGACGCCTCAGCTCGAGCAAAGGGACCATGTATAGGGTCTAAAACGAAGTAGAATAACAGCCCTGGGGTGCATTTCTCAAAAGAGAAGTTGTTAGCCTGTTACCAACTTCGGTAGTTGCCAATGGGAAAATGCACTGAAAACAACAAAGTAGCTAATGTAGTAAGCAACTTTGGTTTCGAGAAATCCACCCCTGGGGTGCATTTCTCAAAAGAGAAGTTATTAGCCTGTTAGCGACTTTGGTAGTTGCCAATGGGAAAATGCATTGAAAACAACAAAGCAGCTAATGTAGTAAGCAACTTTGGTTTCGAGAAATTCACCCCAGGGTAGAGGTGTGTTCAAGTCAATGATGTGGTTTAAGCAGAGACGTTCTATCTATTGGGACTACGAAAATGATTGGTTTAAACTTTGGCCGGCCTTCTCTAGCCTCGAGCAGTAGCAAAGGGTGTGAGGCGCCTTAACCACGCTGTTTACATTATTCGTTATCATCTTGGTCAGACCAACATCTTTGAAAGTCGATGTTAATCTGACAAGAGCATGTGATGGTCTAATGGTAGCATTTCTGAGATGGTGTTTAACCCATTTTGTGCTAAGCCCTTTTTGGGAAAGCCCTCTGCCTATTAAATCCTAAATATTTCAGCCTCCGAAGCACATACAAATATGAAATGAGTTACATTTAAAAGCTAGGACCCTCGTTTTGCCTTAGAATGTTTTTATTCAACTCTAACTTACCCACATGTTTAATAAAATGGCTCAAATCTCAAAAACCTGAATGCAGCGTATATGTGCTTCCAGGACACAATGGGTTAATAGGTGGCTTTCTGCTGTAATTACTCTCGTTGCATGTCGGCGCTGTTTGTCGCTGGCTCCTTACCCAACCAGCGGGAGCGCTAAGAGGGGGCACTAAGTGGCAGAGCCGGTTTTATCAATAGGCAGACCAGGCAAAACCTGTCAAAAACCTGTCCACTGTAGGGGCCCCCAACAGTCATCCCCACCACTAGGGCTGGGTAAAATAATCGAGTTAATCGATAATCGATTGAATCGAAATTCACATAATCGATTCAAATTTTGTTTAATTTAGGTCTATGGAAAATACCCAGTAGGTATTAGTCAATTAGGCCAAGGCCTACTTATTATAAATTAGCAATCTGTTACCACTGTCAAGTCACAGCCCTTTGACATTTTTTTATAAAAATAGGCAACAGCATCTTTTGGGGGAAATCCTGGCACCAAGAAGGGAAAGGATTGAATTGATTCGGAATGAAATCGAATCGTGATTAATCGATTCAAACCCCTAAGAATCGAAATCGAATCGATACAGGAACATGGCTGCGATACCCTGCCCTAACCACCACAGTAAATGCCAACAAGAATAATTCAAGAGGGCCCCATGTCTGTAATTTTGCCTATAGGGCCTTCAAACGCAGAAGCGCCACTGCTAAGTGGATAGCAGGACTGGCGCTGTGGAGCTGCTAACACAGCTAGCGTCTCTCTGCCCAGCAGGATAGAGTCACCCAAGTGTGTGTGCGTGCGTGTGTGTGGTCATATACACACACGCGCATACACACACACACAACCGTTTCTGCCCAGCAGGGAAGATGCCATCAGCAACGAGCCGTACAGGATGTGGGCCTGGCCTCCCCCCGTGGCACAACAATTAATCTCTCTCTCTCACTCTCCTCCTCCTCTCCTATACCAGTCCTCAGTCCTCTCACCTGGAAAGAACATGTTTGTTCACTTCCTCTTTTCCCCAGGTCTCTATTTCCCAGCCTCCACGTCCTTGTCTGGAGCTCTCTCTCTCTCTCTCTCTCTCTCTCTCTCTCTCTCTCTCTCTCTCTCTCTCTCTCCTCTCTCTCTCTCTCTCTCTCTCTCTCTCTCTCTCTCTCTCTCTCTCTCTCTCTCTCTCTCTCTCTCTCTCTCTCTCTCTCTCTCTCTCTCTCTCTCTCTCTCTCTCTCTCTCTCTCTCTCTCTCTCTCTCTCTCTCTCTCACACACACACACACACACACACACACACACACACACACACACACACACACACACACACACACACACACACACACACACACACACACACACACACACACAGCTAGTCACAGTCACACACACACTCAAGCACATGCTGTATTTACAGGTAAACAGACCACACACACCCCTGTGAGCACACATGGTCAAACACTCACACTTGCACACACGTGCATGGCAGCATTTCTATGTATGACGAAAATAGCCATGGGACAAACCTTCACACAACACATGGCTAGCACACTATTTACACATGCAAACACATGTGCGCACACACACACGCACACGCACACACACACACACACGCACACACACACACACACACACACACACACACACACACTCACAAACACGCATGCGCACACTCACACACACACACACACACACACCAACTCCAACATACATACTGTACATACCGTACCCCTCCACTCCCCCTCTTCCCCTCTCCCCCCCTCCACCCTTGCTTTTCTTCCTCGAAAACACACACGCACAGAGATGCAATTACGTGGAAATGCTGGCATAAGTGCAGGCCTGGACAGGCATGTGCATGTGCAGCACTCAGAGGGGAGGCCAGGGGCCGGGCCCACTAATGACTACTGGGACACGCAGCACTGCAGGATGGGGGGTGAGGAGGAGGAGGAGGAGGAGGAGGAGGAGGAGGAGGAGGTGGAGAGGGTGGAAATGGAGGAGGAAGAGGAGGAAGTGGAAGATGAGGAGGAGGAGGAGGAGGAGGAAGAGGAGGAGGTAGAAGAGGAGGTGGTAGAGGAGGAGGAGGAGGAGGAGGAGAAGGTGGAGGTAGAGGAGGAGGTAGAGGAGGAGGAGGAGGAAGAGGAGGAGGAGTAGAGGAAGAGGAAGAGGAGGAGTAGAGGAAGAGGAAGAGGAGGAGTAGAGGAAGAGGAGGAGTAGAGGAAGAGGAAGAGGAGGAGTAGAGGAAGAGGAAGAGGAGGAGTAGAGGAAGAGGAGGAGTAGAGGAAGAGGAAGAGGAGGAGGAGAAGGAGGAGGAAGAAGAGGAGGAGGAGGAGGAGGAGGTGCCGGTGGAAGAAGAAGGAGGACACCAATAAAGAGGAAGAGGAGGAAGGTGGAGGAGCAGAAGGAGGAGGTGGAGGAGGGGGAGGAAGAGGAGGAGGTGGAAGAGGAAGAAGGGAAGGAGGAGGAGGAGGAGCAATAGGAGGAGGTGGAGGAAAAGGAGGGGGAGGTGGGGGAGGAAGAGGAGAGGGAGGAAGAGGAGGAGGTTTTGGTGGTGCATAGGATGAATTGGGGTAAAAGGGGCAGCAGTGCTTTAAGTGAAGGAGAATGGTGGCTGGTTACTGGCTCAGGTGTGGGGAGAGTGGTAGCAGTGCAACGAGAGTGACGATGGTTCACTGGCTGAGGTGTGACAACAGTGGTGCATGTTCTTAAAGGAGAACTACTGCCAATTTCAATATTGGGTAAGGGGTGGGTGTGGGTGGTGGTGTTGTAATGGTGGTGATGATGATGATGATGGTGGCAGCAGAGAATGGTGTCCCCCACACGCCTGTGGGCATCATCAAGGGTGTTGTATTGGGTAAGGGGCTGGTGGTGGTGGTGGTGGTGATGGGTAAGTGGTGGTGGTGGTGATGATGATGGTGGTGGTCTCCCACAGGCTTGGGCATCGTCAGGGGGATAATCAGCCTCACAGCTGCAGCCCACCTCCTGCTGCCCCACTTTACTGCCAGCTCACACACACACACACACACACACACACACACACACACGCACGTACACACACGCACGTACACACACGTACACACACGTACACACGCGCGCACGCACACACACACATGCGCACGCACACATGCATGCATGCGAGAACACAGCATCTGTTACCATGGTGGCTAGATAAGTCGGAGAGTGTATCTGCCTAGTTAGTTGTGTGTGTGTGTGTGTGTGTGTGTGTGTGTGTGTGTGTGTGTGTGTGTGTGATTGTGTGTGTGTGTGTGTGTATTTTATGTGCACATAGTAGCCTCCTGTGTGCCCAAGAGAGAAGCAAATTTACAAAAGTCAGAGGAATGTGCCGTGCTGCACCGCTTCCCTCAACGTGCTTCCTCGTACAGCCAGCCTCAGGTTCCACAGGTGTGCGATTAGGACTCGACCACAAGCCAGGTCAACGTCTGGCCACGCACACAAAACCAAATCTCCAAAGTAAACACGCCGAAACGGGAAACAAGAGGCAAAAGCTCCAATATTGTACCAGAATGATATACACAAGACAAAGAAAAAAGTGAAATGGGGCCCATTGTCCATTGATCAAACTGTACAAAGGCATCGTACTGTTACGCCGTGTGGCCCCGGGGTTCGATTCTGGCCCGGGGTCATTTCCTGAACTTCCTCCACCAACTCTCTCTCCCAACAACCATGTCTTGTCAATTCTTCACAGTCACTATCAAAATATTAAGGCATAAAGAGCACAAAACAGAAAAAGAGAAATGTGCTAGTCTTAAATTTCCAGTGTGTGTGTGTGTGTGGTAGTTGGCAAAAGACCATTTTACAATCATGGTATGCAAAAGACCATTTTACAATCATGGTATGTATACTTAGGCAAGATAAATAAAGAAGAAAAAAAGTGGAATGTCCGGTTCTGTCCCTTCATTCTCTGCGTTTCTTAGTAAAGAGGTAGTTGGTCTTGCTTCTCTCCCTTTCTATCTATGACATACAGTATGTATGAGTTACACAACTCACTGCTTGACAAATCCTGGCTACAATTCCTGCATTCCTCACTTTCACAGTCGTTCATTTATCAGCCGTGTGGCTGTTGGCTTCATGCTTTGAAGTCACGCTTGTCTTTGAATTCAATGTGGACTTTAAAAAAAAAGAAAAACACACAAACTAGTTCTGAAAATATAGGCATCAGGGTGGATTTCTTGGGTTCACCACTGTATCCACTAAAGATAAAGTCCTAAAGTGAAAATGGCAGCAGGTATGCACTACGTTATGGAATAACGTAAGTTAAAGGAACTATTTCCAGATGTGGCCTGGAATTCTGGGGATATTTAGATGTGAAGTGAAGTGAAAGCCCAACTGGGAATTCCAACTCCCATTGTCATTATGACACAGCACTCCACTGCACACAAGTGTTCACTGCACACTGCACACAACAAAAATTGCATTTATGCCTCACCCGTGCAAGGGGGCAGCCCCCAATGGCGCCCCAAGAGCGCCCAAGAGCGCCCCAAGGCGGGATGGTACCATGCTCAGGGTATCTCAGTCATAGAGGAGGATGGGGAGAGTACTGGCTAATTACTGCCCCCCACCCTACAAGTCTGACTCCCTAACTGCTTACCCATGACTGTCCATGTGTTTTCTTTTCAGAGTTTCAGTTTGAGAGCAACACAGGAGCACAGCTAAGATGTGCAGGCCTACAAGGTTTTCAAATGCATTCCATTTTATTACAAAAAATCTCAGCTCACAGTTGATTTGCGAGTTTCTGGGAGAATGCAGACCAGCCAGACGTCCAAACAAGACAGAATCCTCTTTCGTGACCATCTACTAGACTAATGTTTGAGCTGCCCTAGCCCCAGGCCAGACTCTTGACATGATGTATAGGCTATGTATGTGTGTGTATGTGTAGTCTACTTTGCAAAAAAAAACTTCTTCACATTTGCACTTGTTGTTCTGTATATTTCTTGTGCACTTTGAATCTGCTAATGATGCTGGCTATGATTATGTCCTTTTTTTTAAGTCGCTTTGGTTATAAAGCGTCTGCCAAATGCAATGTAATGTAATGTAAAGGTGATCAAAAACGTTTGGCTATGACAGCACACCAAAGCAGCAACTTACAGTACGTACATGTAGCAGTGACCCTTTAAACCACAGGACGTTTCTTGTTTTGTTTTTCCAGGCCGGCCAGCCTGGAGTCAGAGTGGGGTTCCCACAGCAGAGACACTGGGAACCACAGGGCTGTTCCACAGGGATGGACTTTCACATGCATGCATGAGTGTGTGTATACAGTATGTTCACTTACTGATGGGAGGTCAGATGGGAGGTCCGTGTGTGTGTGTGTGTGTGTGTGTGTGTGTGTGTGTGTGTGTGTGTGTGTGTGTGTGTATGTGTGTGTGTGTGTGTGTGTGTGTGTGTGTGTGTGTGTGTGTGTGTGTGTGTGTGTGTGTGTGTGTGTCCACTTACTGCCCCATATGGGAGGCCTGTGTGTGTGTGTCTCTGTGTGTGTGTGTGTGTGTGTGTCTCTGTGTGTGTGTGTGTGTGTGTGTGTGTGTGTGTGTGTGTGTGTGTGTGTGTGTGTGTGTGTGTGTGTGTGTGTGTGTGTGTGTGTGTGTGTGTGTGTGTGTGTGTGTGTGTGTGTGTGTGTGTGTCTCTGTGTGTCTGTTGTGCCTGTCTGCCTGTCTGCCTGTGCGCACTTGTTTGCGCTCTTGTGTGTGTGTGTGTGTCTCTCTGTGTGTCTGTGTGTGTGTGCACACGCGCGCGCATGTCCACTTACTTCCCCAGATGGGGACGTCCTTGCTCTCCGCCTTCATGACGATGGAGGCCATGGTC
>NC_085876.1:25242480-25244980 GCF_034702125.1 Engraulis encrasicolus | reverse complement strand
ACTATGCAAGTTAGCGGTTTTTGTTTCCAATTGGCAATGCGAGCAGAGAACGATAATGACTCATGCGGCATGCGTGGAATAGGCTTAAATAGATTGCGCGAGCACACTTCGTATGCCCTGCAAAAGTCAAAGGAAAAATAGTTAGGCAGGGGTATGCAGACTGGACGATAGAAAGGACATGTACATACAAATATTTAAACACTAATGCTGTTTTGTTTGTCGGGGGGTGTCGAGGCTCGATAAGCAAGACCCTGAAAAGAGTTTTTGGAACTTAGGAAGACGCTGCAGACGCATGGAAATGCTGTCGACTCCCTTGGGTCTTTTAGCGTTGCTCTCGACGAGAACAAGTTTCAAATCTCAACAGTTTAAAACTTCTTAGCCATCGCCCATCCATTGATTCTTTTCAAAACTACAGTAACCGTGCCTCTGTTTAGACAGGCCAACTTTCCCCCGCTGGCGCGCGCTCCCGCGGTGTCTGATTTAAATACATTCACAAATCTGACCTTCATGATTTGCTTGCGAACTGCCTACTCACAACAAATATAGCAAACATTACAAAAAAATAACAGACAACGAACGCCGGGCAGCCTAAGTGAAAAGGAGAATAGTGGAAGCTCGAGGTGGTTTAACATGACAGTATCAGAGGAGGATTGGCGAGACGACTGTCATTACTGCAGAAACACATGCCTTCGTCATGGACAAGAGGGTTGTTGAACATGTTTCAAAATTAACACTTCCCTCAACGTCGGCTATTTTATCTCTTTCTCTGGGAATGTTTTAGGACCTAAACTCAACTTAAATGGACTCACTGAACTACTAGGCTACAAAACTACTGACTGAGCCGCGCCATGCACTGGCTGGCTGCCAGCAGAGACAAGCGAGGCAACAGCGTGAGCGCGCAACAACCTATGAAGTTCAAGACACTTTGGCCTATATTACAATTACAAATTAATTATAAATGATTATATTTTTTAATGTCCATTCGTCCATGGCTTGTAAATTTCGTCTCGTCTTAGTCTCCTTGACGAAAATATTTTTTATTTTCGTCATATTTTTATTTGCTGGAGGCAATTTTTAGTGCGTCATCGTCTCGTCATCGTCAAGGGAAAAAGGGGCGTTGACGAAATATTTTCGTCATCGTCGTGGTTGACGAAATTAACACTGCTTCAAGCACCAAATTTTCAGTTTTCCAGCACCTTTAATAGGTCGCGGGAAGGGGGTATGAGCGTCCTCCCCCAGAAAATTGTGTGCTTTTAAAATGCAATTTCCTGCATTGTAATCAATTTTAAGATGTCGAATGGCAAATCCCATCTGACATATCACTCCCTCAGATTTTTTATGTACCTGAACAATTTATTTCTATTATTTGGTTTACTGAGTTTGACTTGACACAAATTTCAAGCATTTTCAAGCACTTCACCAAAATTCAAGCAATATTACAACCTTGAAAACACTTAATTGAAATTCAAGCATTTTCAAAGAATTCAAGAACCAGTGGGAACCCTGCGTATATGAGTCATCAGGCTAAAATGGGTTAAGAAATGGTTTTCATAACGCATCTTTTATCTTGTGACAAAGCCTTATTGTTCAAATGTGTCCCCTTTCAGAGATATTGTCATGTTACATTTGCAGTAGCTACAATATCAAACCTAATAACCAAGGCTTTTGAAGACCTTTTTTCAGTTTCAATGTTGGCATAGTTACTGCACTTCGTCTTTATAGGGCAGAATAGTGCAGGGTACAAATTATACGAATCCTAAAAACATGCATGAACTATAAGAGAGAGCAATGCATTCCATGATTGGGTGAAGTCTGATTCGTTTATTTCTTTACATAGACTTATTTTACTGTAGGAGTTTTTAACAAGGACTACTGACAGCAAGTGGACTGTAACTGGGGGAGATGGTGAAACGCAGAATAGCATCTTTGAGGCAATTTTCCATATGGAATTCAGAGTCTAGTAAACACAGATGCAGATAGTAGCAGAAACGGCACACACGCACGCACACACACACACCTTGCTCACACACACACCTTGCCCACTCTTGCACTGTCCTGCCCTTAGCCTTGATTCTCCTTCACCTTCGCAAGCAAGTTGCACGGTGTGTGTGTGGTTATAAATGGCAAAAAGGACGAGGCATCAGGTGACAAAAGGAGGAAGTGACTTCCTCTCTCAAAGACATTTTGTCTCACCATGTTCCTTCATCTCTCTCTCTCTCTCTTTCTCTCTCTCTCGGTGTGTGCCTCTGTCTCTCTCTCTTTGTGTCTCTCTCTCTTTGTGTCTCTCTCTCTTTGTGTCTCTCTCTCTGTGTGTCTCTCTCTCTGTGTGTCTCTCTCTCTCTGTGTGTCTCTCTCTCTCTGTGTGTGTGTGTCTCTCTCTCTCTCTCTCTCTCTCTCTCTCTCTCTCTCTCTCTCTCTCTCTCTCTCTCTCTCTCTCTCTCTCTCTCTCTCTCTCTCTCTCTTTGTGTCTCTCTCTCTCTCTCTCTCTCTCTCTCTCTCT
>NC_085876.1:25229980-25237480 GCF_034702125.1 Engraulis encrasicolus | reverse complement strand
ACTTTGTACACCATAGGCCTGCAAAAGCTATATGCCTACATAATAAGCATATTATAGGCTATATATTTTTTTCATTATTTTTTAACTTCTGCTTTATTTTTTACTTTCATTACTTAGGCATAATCAATTTGATTAGTTTTTTGTTCAATTCCTCTGAAAACAGCTGAATCACATCACACAAGCCACTCACATAACAGACCTTTAACATACAGTAACCAAGCACACAGCTTAACACTACAAAACCTCACATAGGCCTACGCACACCCCAAGGAAGGAGAAGAGATGAGAGGAGAGAGGAGGAGCTCTTCTCTACCATGCGCAACAAAATGACAAGAAGCCTAGTTTAACTAAAAGTAGGCCTAAATAATATCTCGGGAATATTCGCTTCCGTTGTTACTTCGACAGCTTCATCGTTGGTTGTTTTTTTTTTCTTTCCGATGGCGTGGGCTTTCCAACTTAGTTGCGCCAGGACCCGGAACATTTCAGAAGACAACTGAACTGACAGCTACGGTCACACTACTCTGACAGTCAGCTCTCCTCCTCTGCCCTTGTCGCGATTTCGTTCCACAGCCACTCATTTTTTAACGTCACTATTATTACGGTTACAATTAGCCTACTACTAGCATTCACCAACGCACAGAACCTTGCGCTAACCCCCGCCACATTCTCATCACTCGCACAAAACATAGTCTACAGAGCAGAAGTAGCTCTATGCATAATCTGCGTAACTCCTGTTATTGAAACGGCCAGGGCCTCGCTGCTTCAAAAATGCAGCCTGTTACAGCAATGTTCATATAGCAGTAGTGACGTTAAAAAGGTTGTAGCGAAAGCGACGAGAGCATAGGAGGAGAGCTGCCTGTCAGAATAGTGTGAGCGCAGCTTTGCTGACAGAATGTTTTCAATCCTGGCGCGCGCAACAGCATGGAGTTGCCGCTCGCTGCACTGGAAAGCCCACTGTGGGAGGCTACGTCGTGACGCTAGTGTCCATGGGTAATGTAGGAAATCTCGCCGTCTAACGTTCGTCAGAGCAGCGGTTTACCGCTCATAATTTACTGTACTCGGGAACTACTAGCCAAATTGGCGGGTAGGTATTTTTTTCTACTAGCCAAAATGAATTTTCACCCCTGTTTGGCGTGTTGGCGTGTGTTAATTTAGAGCCCTGTATGTAGATATAAAAGCTGCCTGATGAAGGTCTAAGGACCGAAAGCTTGCAAGTCAAGTAAAGCTTCTTTGCACAAAAATAGACCTGAAGTGTGCGGATTGTCTTCTTCTTATACTGAAACTACTCACAGTTGAAATTACAGAATCAATGTCGACCAGTGAGTCAGTGCAAGCGGCCATTGCTGTCGTCATTGTCTCGTCTCACTTATTTTTCCCTTCTCCACTACATTTAAACTTTTAATATGTCACATCTCTGATAATCTCGCGATCCCGGCCAAAACCTCGAGCTGCCCTGAGAGCTTGTACCCAAACTACTCTTTTCTCACACACAAAAACACTCACTCATGTGGCATAAAAATGTAGCATCTGCCATTAATAAGACTTTTCCGTTGTGTGCTAGGGGGGCAGATCGAAGAATGATAACAGGTAAAGTGCCGCAGGTCATTTATTAGATAGCCAACGACCAGCAGCGAAGCAGAAAAACAGCCTAGCTCGACCAAAAACACAAACCCCCGACTCACGCAATAGCCAACCGCAGAAAACAACCCTGTCTCTTCCTCTCCTACCTCCGAGCAAAAACAACAACAACAAGGCTGACAAATTGCATTTGAAGGATCTTTACAAATGCAATCAATGGTCCAGCGCTGATGCGATTAGGTGCATATGGTCGCTGATCAATGTCAGCAATGGTGGAAGAGCCTGCGGGGAGGTCTGACGGTCGGTCACCACGTCACATGCTTTACAGTGGCTATGGACATACCACGACTGGGGAAGGGGACTGCTGTGGGGTTTGAAGGATGGTGGGCTTGGTGCAGGGTTGTCGTAAAGGGGTGTTAAGTGTGACTGAGTTACCAGGGCCCCATGTAAATAGGGGGCCCACACACAGTCCTATATATGTGGATATATGGCTGGGGGGGGTCCATTGGAGCTGATTGTATATAGGTTCTTAGCTGCTATGCCCCTGGGTTGGTATATTTACGGGCACTTCACAGTGTGTATGGATGGACATACCAAAGCCACATAGGCTGAGGGCCAGAGGTGGGGTATAGAGGGCAGGGGCAGTCCTGGGGGCAGCCCAACCAATTGCCCGGGGGTGAACTTACCTCATGCCTCTTTTCCACTGCCGCTTTTCTGGTAGGCCTACAGCTCCACACATCACGACTCGGCCGCCACTTTCTGCTTTTCGAATAGGCACGACACAGCTCAATCGTAAAGCAAAAAAGTGGCGGCTGAGTCGTGCTGTTTGGAGCTGTAGGCCTACCAGAAAACCGGCAGTGGAAAAGAGGCAATAGTGCCTATGCACAATGCCCACAAGCACTGAGGAAGTGAGAGGGACAGGTGAGGGAGATGTGGAATGGTACCGGTAGTGTTAAGGGGAGCAGTTACTTGAGGAGTTAACGATACATTACAAAAAATATTACACAATGCACCTTTAAAGTTTTCCCCCACAATGTGGGTGTGAGTGGCAATGGGGGCAGGCTTTTTAGGCTATAGATGTATTAACTCAAGGAGTAAGAAGAGAGAGCCCAATGACGGACATAGATGATAGACGTACCCACTGTATACAGAATAGTGGAGTGTGGGGGGGTTGTAGCAGTTAGTCAGGGTGTGGGGGATGGGGAATGGGAATAGGTCACGTACCAATACATAAATAATATTGCAGGATTGGTACGAGACATTCAACCTTTGACACAGACCTGTAGGGCGACAGAATGGATGGATGGCTTGGCCACGGAGTTCAGGCAAAGGTCAAGAAGCGCTTCGCAATTCAGAGTATATGTGTTTGTGACAGAAGGAGGTTTTATGTGACAGACGTGTAAGTGTGTGTGTCTGTGTGTGTGTCTGTGTGTGTGTCTGTGTGTGTGTCTGTGTGTGTGTCTGTGTGTGTGTCTGTGTGTGTCTGTATGTACACGTGGTCATCACCAACCGGTTGAATGGCATTCAGAATGACTGTACAATTCCACAGTCCTCCGCCATCTCGGAGTTCTATTTCGAGGCCCTTCAGGTCACTCCAGGCACTCTAGGTCACAAAATGTCTGACTAAGCTGCAAACTGGTGTGTGTGTGTGTGTGTGTGTGTGTGTGTGTGTGTGTGTGTGTGTGTGTGTGTGTGCGTGTGTGTGTGTGTGTGCGTGTACACCATGTGTTCATGCGTTATAACATGAGTTCTATTTTGAAGCACTCTGTGTGTGTGTGTGTGTGTACACCTTGGAGTCCAATCCTGAAACTTTTCTACAACACGGGCCCCAAACTATACAGTTTAATGTGTGCTGCATCACTGAAAAAAAGATGCTGATGGAGCCTACTAACTTGTTTTACACCAAGCAATATAATTCAGGACCTCACTAATGCAACCGACATTTAAAACAGCTTCAATAAAAGTGTCCAAGGCCTTTTGCCATAAACGTAGTGCATTTAAATCCTCAGCTTTTTTGCTGAAGTTTTGTCAAATGGTTCAGAATTTGAGATTGAAAGTGGAAAACTACAGCTCTGGTTTTGCTTCACTGACATGTCACTTGCTTGCTCATCGTTACTAAGGGAACACTAAAAAAGACAGTACACCACTGATGAAATATGTCCAAATATAAATTATACCAAATTGGGTTGGGATGAGAGGAAGCGTCAGCAGTGAAACAGTACATAGTCTCCTTTTGTAGTGTTTGCTTCTTCTTTAAGGCTTCTACAAAAGCTTTTCTTTTCTTTTTTTTACAGCGCTTCAGTTCAACAGTCAATGGTCCAAATTAGTAGCCCTCGTAGTGACAAAACACCTCCAGTGTTGCTTCTAGTCAGGCCAAGAGCATTGTAAATAACATTTCTGATTTCCCAAAAAATAGGAACTCCTCCCACTTTGTCAGGAACCAATCAACCAGTAGCAAACCAAGGGAGGCGGGTCAACAATGCTATTTGGGAAAGTCTCAAAGAGAGTGCCAAGTCGATGACAATTCAGGGTACCAAATTAGTACACCTGGTCCTCCAGGCAGAGGAGCTAGTTAGCGAGTTAATCACCTCAGGCAGATGGCATCATGGGCACCACAGGCAGATGGAATAGCATGGCAGGATTTTTTTCAGGACTTTGACTTCAGTGTTTCCTGCAGAATTTTCCTTAGTAACGAGTGTCACACGAGCTAACACACCCCACCCCCCTCATGGGAAAGGCTATGTTGTGCCGTTATATGAAATATGATTATGAAAGCCCTTAAAAGTGTGCATTTTTTTGGTGAGAAATGAAAATTAACTTTAGGAGATCACATTCACAACAAAAACTCTTTTCGAAAAAATATTTTCAGAGGACTTGGTGAAGTTGGTAGGTGCATCTTGTCAATGTGGTAGGTGCTTAGTGGCTACGCTGACATGATGTTTTTAAAGTGGAATTAAGTTTTATTCAGACTGAAAGCGAGTTAATTCCGAATTAAAATCGTCATGTAAATGAGGCAAGTGTCAAAAATGTCAAGGTAGCCTCCTGGGAAACCACACTGACTAAACAGATAGGAAGTAGACAGTCTTCCTACAGTAGCTCCCTTTCATCAGACGTCAGCAGCAGCAGCAGAAAGAAGAGGAGCAGTGAGGAGGGATGGACAGATTTAATTCATCCCATCCATCCGGACCTTCATTAATCTCCCTCGTTACAAGCTTTGCCGAGCTGCGCAAACATCTCCTGATGTGCGGCGGGCAAGTAAATAATTCAGATTTAATGAACAGTTTGCTCTCTCGATCGGCTCCAGTACACACACGGCTTTACCGGGGCGAGCTCCACCCGCTGCCGTTCTAATTAATCTTTGGGGCGATCCAAAAAAAGTGTGTGTGTGTGTGTGTGTGTGTGTGTGTGTGTGTGTGTGTATGAGTGTGTGTGTGTGTGTGTGTGTGTGTGTGTGTGTGTGTGTGTATTCAAACTTGGGATGATCTAAGAAAGGGTGTGTGTGTGTGTGTGTGTGTGTGTGTGTGTGTGTGTGTGTGTGTGTGTGTGTGTGTGTGTGTGTGTGTGTGTGCGTGCGTGCGTGCGTGCGTGCGTGCGTGCGTGCGTGTGTGCATGTGTGCGCGTGTGAGTGCGACTGTGTGCGTGCGCGCACGCGCGTGTATGTGTGTGTGTGCACTGTGTGTGTGTGTGTGTGTGTGTGTGTGTGTGTGTGTGTGTGTGTGAGTGAGGTGAGCCAAAGGCGGTGTGTGGCGTTCACGTCATCCCAGTCTGATGGCATTCTGCGGTGTTAGAACCTGGCCATGGATGTCATTGAACACCCCCTTGGAAGGCAGGCTGGCTAGCTGGCTGGCTTGGGTGAAGAACAAAGACAAAAGAAAAGACAAAGGCAGGCAAGCAAGGAAGGAAGGAGTGGCGTGGATGCACCACGCCACCACAAAAACACCTGCTGAATATTTAACACGGCCGAGAGGGCTCAGTTCCCTCCCGACTTCGCAGAAATATTCCCCTCTGATGCTACAGGGAACCAGGGCCTCAAAGTGAGGCTGAAGGGCAGTTCCTAAGAAGACGCACACCAGTAGTCTCAAGGTGGCACACCAGTAGTTTCAAGGGCAGTGCAGAATCATCAAAGTGTGTGTGTGTGTGTGTGTGTGTGTGTGTGTGTGTGTGTGTGTGTGTGTGTGTGTGTGTGTGTGTGTGTGTGTGTGTGTGTGTGTGTGTGTGTGTGTGTGTGTAGGCGTGCACTTGAGGACCACAACCTGACATTTCACCTTTGCTGTGAAAATGTTTTGCATTTCACCTTTGTGGTTGTGAGGACATTTTGGTCAGTCCTCACAGCCATTTAATATGTTGTTTTGTAGTTGATGGAAAAAAAGAAAGGTGCAAAAACATTTGTTTAATGACAGGTAGGGTTAGGGATTGTTTTGGTCAGGGCACAGCCTAGCACTCACTAGCTTTGAATGGTAGTAAACTGCATTGGTGTCAATGGAAGGTCCTCACAAAGATATAAGTACTGTGTGTGTGTGTGTGCGTGCGTGCTGTTGACTGACTCTACGCACTTGATCGAACCACAAACTCAGGCTAGTCTTGTTATGTCTGGTCTCGGTGTAGGTGACATCTGGGGCCTTTACTAAGAAGCTGGTTCAGAGCGAATCCAGGTTTCTTCAGAAAATGAGGACTAGGCTTGTTACAAATGTCAATAGACTATATTTCAAGGTCCATAACACCTGCATAAGGTTTAAAGTAAACACAAAACATATTTCTAGTCAGGTCCTGTACTGTGCAAGGTGGATATTTTAAAATAATAATTAACACCTACAAAAATGGACTGGGAAAAAAGCAAGCATAAAAAGTCAACATAACCACAGAGTCATTAAATAAAAATGTCACTGCATACACTAACGGTGGTCCACTCCAGGCTCATTTTGTCTCACGGTGTCTCTGAATATAAATAAGACGAAAAAATATGGTCGCTTGCTGCGCAGCATAGATGTAAGTGCCAGGCCAGTCGGAAGGTTTGCCAGATATGGCTGAGTATTTCCACCCCAATAAATGCTCAACAGCTTCCTCGAGAATCAAATTACTGCCCAATTAGAAATAAATTATTTTACTATTGATTTCTGTGACCATACATTTACAGAAAAAACCTGCCCAATATGCTCTTTTACCCACAAAGGGTCATCCTAAACAGCCCAATTTGATTGGACACTGACCAATCTGGCAACCGAGGCAGCTGACAGTGTTATTCTGTAATGGCCTGTAGATCACCCATCCCGGTAATATATTCCTCCCCTGAAATGTGGTAACAACACAAGGGGAAGTGGTGTGTGTGTGTGTGTGTGTGTGTGTGTGTGTGTGTGTGTGTGTGTGTGTGTGTGTGTGTGTGGCCATCACGCCAAGCTGGGGTCTATCAAGGGATGCATGGGGGCTTGAAACCCCGTCCCCATGCAAACACCCACAACCATCAAACACACAGACACACAGACACACACACACACACACACACACACACACACACACACACACACACACACACACACACACACACACACACACACACACACACACATACACACACTAGGGACCTGGGCGGAGAAGAGGGGGAGGAGAAGAGCAGTGAAGAGAGGGAAGGGGGAGGAGAGGAGGACGCAGTAGAGGAGATGGGATGGGAGGAGAAGATGGGGCAAGTGTGGTGGGGCCCCTCGTAAAGAAGGCTGTTTAGTTGTTTATTTATTTATCTGGGGCAGCTGTCAACACCTGCGGTCGGTCGGTCGCTCCGCTCGCTCCACCGCAAGGCAGCAAGATTAAACTGATCAGGGAGCAGGGGCCATAACTCCCCTGGGACAACTGGAGGCCTGGTGGGGGAGGGGAGGGATGGATGGATGGGTATGTGTGTGTGTGTCTGTGTGTGTGCTTGCAGTGAGAGAG